>NC_056437.1:8484634-8502134 GCF_018296145.1 Oncorhynchus tshawytscha
CTGCAGCTAGCTCTCTGGACCTGGTCTGAATACTGCAGCTAGCTCTCTGGATCTGGTCTGAATACTGCAGCTAGCTCTCTGGACCTGGTCTGAATACTGCAGCTAGCTCCCTGGACCTGGTCTGAATTCTGCAGCTTGCATAACACTGGCTCCTGATGTGGATGATGCCATAACACTGGATCCTGATTTAGGTAATGTCATACCACTGGATCCTGATGTGGGTGAGGCTGGCACACTACTTTCACACTACTTGTGGCTATTTAATAGTTTTTAAAGTAACCTTTATTTAACTAGGCAAGTCAGTTAAGAACAAATTCTTATTTACAATGGCAGCCTACTCTGGCCAAACCCGGACGACGCTGGGCCAATTGTACGCCGCCCTATGGGGCTCCCAATCACGTCCAGATGTGATGCAGCCTGGATTCGAACCAGGGACTGCAGTGACGCCTCTTGCACTGAGATGCAGGGCATTAGACCACTGAGCCACTCAGGAGTCTATGAGATCGCAGTTTTCTCTTCTTCTGGCTGCGTTATCACCACTAAAGTTTGAGTTTGACTCCTAAACCTTGGTAATAACATTGTAAATACAGTGACCACATTGCTGTTACAATAGCATTTGGTAAGAGTTCAGCGACAAGAGTTCAGCAACAACTTGTGCAATACCATGTCCTCGCCACATTACACTAAGGATAGACACGGTATGTCGACAACCCTAGCAGTACGCCCTGGCCAGTAGACAGCTACAGTTAGTCGGTTACATAAATGAATTTGATGGAAATACTGCATGGGTTTTTTTCAGTTGTCTCTATGCACCCTCCCTCCCAGCTGACTAAGGCTAAGCCCGTCAGCCATATGGTAGTAGCTTGCGTGCCAAATGATGCCATATTTCCTACATAGTGCACTACTTTTGACAAGGGCCTATAGCGCACTATGTAGGGAATAGAATGCCATTTGGGATGCAGATGTAGTCTCTGCCCAGTCACTCCTATGATAAGCAGCATCATACATTAGTATCTGTAATGGGAGCAATCTACTTCAGGGGTCAAACAGCAAAACTAATCTAAGGGTCAAACAGCAAGGCAGGGGCCATCAAAGGATTTAGCCGACAGCATTAATCCAGACTGAAAGCTACAAAGACCTGATCTTAATGTGCACCACCACAGGCATAATATAATGACATAACAATTTGCACATTAAGTACAGAATGATCAGCGGTGAAAAGATGTTGTTATTGCTATGGCTGTTTGATCACAGACTGTGTACAGAACTGTGTCGGGAGGGATCTGCTTGTTCACTGAAGGGCTCAACATCCACAGTTAAGGCCTCGTCGTCCAGCTTGATTATGTTTCAGGCTGATTAAGAACGTGCTAAAGGAGGGAAGAGAAAGAGGGGTTGGGAGAAAGAGAGGGGCAAGAGAGAGAGAGAGAGTGATGGCGGCAGAGAGAGAGAGGGAAGGAGAGAAGAGGGAGAGAGGGAGAGAGGGAGGGAGAGAACGGAAGAGAGAGCTGGAAGACAGAGAGAGAGACGGCGGTAGAGAGAGTGAAGGAAGGAGGGAGGGAGGGAGGGTGGGAGGGAGGGAGAGGACGGGGGAGAGAGAGAGAGAGAGACAGCGGTAGAGAGAGTGAAGGAAGGAGGGAGAGAGGGAGGGGAGAGAGAGAGAGAGAGAGACGGCGGTAGAGAGGGTGAAGGAAGGAGGGAGAGAGGGGGAGAGAGAGAAAGAGAGACGGCGGTAGAGAGAGTGAGGGAAGAGGGAGAGAACAGGAGAGAGAGCTGGAAGACAGAGAGAGAGGGAGAGACGGCGGTAGAGAGAGTGAGGGAAGAGGGAGAGACCGGGAGAGAGAGCTGGAAGACAGAGAGAGAGAGTGAGGGAAGAGGGAGAGATCGGGAGAGAGAGATGGAAGACAGAGAGAGAGAGAGAGAGACAGCGGTAGAGAGAGTGAAGGAAGAGGGAGAGACCGGGAGAGAGAGATGGAAGACAGAGAGAGAGAGACGGCGGTAGAGAGAGTGAAGGAAGGAGGGAGAGAGGGAGGGAGAGATGGAAGACAGAGAGAGAGAGACGGCGGTAGAGAGAGTGAGGGAAGGAGGGAAGAGGGAGAGACCGGGAGAGAGAGATGGAAGACAGAGAGAGAGAGAGAGAGAGAGAGAGAGAGAGAGAGAGAGAGAGAGATGGCAGTAGAGAGAGTGAGGGAAGGAGGGAAGAGGGAGAGACCGGGAGAGAGAGATGGAAGACAGAGAGAGAGAGAGAGAGAGAGAGAGAGAGAGAGAGAGAGATGGCAGTAGAGAGAGTGAGGGAAGGAGGGAAGAGGGAGAGACCGGGAGAGAGAGCTGGAAGACAGAGAGAGAGAGAGAGAGAGAGACGGCAGTAGATAGAGTGAAGGAAGGAGGGAGAGAGGGAGGGAGAGAGAGACGGCAGTAGATAGAGTGAAGGAAGGAGGGAGAGAGAGCTGGAAGACAGAGAGAGAGAGAGAGAGAGAGAGAGACGGCAGTAGAGAGAGTGAGGGAAGGAGGGAAGAGGGAGAGACCGGGAGAGAGAGAGAGAGAGACGGCAGTAGATAGAGTGAAGGAAGGAGGGAGAGAGAGCTGGAAGACAGAGAGAGACGGCGGTAGAGAGAGAGACAGAGAGAGAGTGAAGTGCGTGTGTCTGAATAAAATAACAGTTCTTTAAGCTGTGTTTTTGCCATGTTTACCTCTTCAAGGCTTTTGAATTGTGTCGTGCATTTTTTTTTCAAACAACGGAGGATATTTGGCGAAATGAGCTGAAATGACAGTTCAGAACAGTAGCAGCAATATAATAGATCTCAACTGATTGTTCCCTGTGTTTGAATTAGGGTTTCATATTTTCCTTGAGAATGCACCAATTTTCCTTCCCAAGAAAATTGCAAGAAATGCTTCCTGGTATTCCCATTCAAACCAGAAGTGGTTTTTAAAATAATATAATACCAGCCAATAGTGCTGAGCGATTAGTACGTTTTGCGTCTGGTTCAGTTTCGGTTTAGATTATTACAAAATAATCACAGTTTTTTTTATTTTTCAGTTTCAATTATTTTTAAAACATTAAATGCACTATGCATTATGGGGTTGAATGCTGTAACAACACAGAATAAAACAGTTAATACAAGACCCATGGTGGTAGTGAAAGTCCATTACTGCTCATCACTTATCAACCATCATTTATATACTTTACTTTAATACAATATTTGAGTTGTTGTGTATATTACATCTGTTTTATTTGATGACTTTATTATTTCATTCCATCATCTCATCTTTTATAGAGCGGCTGTCTGACAAAATCACAATTTTAGTAGTTCTTCAAAGTAAATAAGTCATACCAACTATCGATCACTTAGATGATGTATTTTCAGGTAGAGATACCTTTCGGGAGCAACAGCTGATCTCTATATCCCCTTACGATCGCGCTCCTTAACAACCACCTGCTTAACCCGGAAGCCAGCTACACCAATGTGTCGGAGGAAACACCGCTCAACAGACGACTGAAGCCTGCAGGTTGGAACAAGGCGCCCGGTTCGCCATAGCGCGATGAGCCAAGTATAGCCCCCTCGGCCAAACCCTTCCCTAATCCAGCCAACGCTGGGCCAAACCCTCCCCTAACCCAGCCGACGCTGGGCCAAACCCTCCCCTAACCCAGCCGACGCTGGGCCAAACCCTCCCCTAACCCAGCCGACGCTGGGCCAAACCCTCCCCTAACCCAGCCGACGCTGGGCCAAACCCTCCCCTAACCCAGCCGACGCTGGGCCAAACCCTCCCCTAACCCAGCCGACGCTGGGCCAAACCCTCCCCTAACCCAGCCGACGCTGGGCCAAACCCTCCCCTAACCCAGCCGACGCTGGGCCAAACCCTTCCCTAACCCAGCCGACGCTGGGCCAAACCCTTCCCAGCCGACGCTGGGCCAAAACCTTCCCTACCGACGCTGGGCCAAACCCTTCCCTAACCCAGCCGACGCTGGGCCAAACCCTTCCCAGCCGACGCTGGGCCAAACCCTCCCCTAACCCAGCCGACGCTGGGCCAAACCCTTCCCTAACGACGCTGGGCCAAACCCTTCCCTAACCCAGCCGACGCTGGGCCAAACCCTCCCCTAACCCAGCCGATGCTGGGCCAATTGTGCGCCGCCCTATGGGACTCCCGATCACGGACAGTTTTGACACAGCCTGGGATCGAGCCCAGGTCTGAAATGACCCCTCAAGCACTGTGATGCAGTGCCTTAGACCCCTGTGCCACTCGAGAGGCACAGAATAACATGTTATACACAAATTTAGGCTACGTAAACAACCTGGTAGGCTTATCCTGTAGCAAATGAACAAACAAAATCATTTGACCTGATAAGGCTGACCTGTTTAACTTTAGATTTTTTTCTGCTGAAGTGGGCTCTCAAAAAGCACAGTGCGTCAATGCTTCCCAGACTCAGGCGGTTTCTGATCTTCGTCATACATTGGCCACAGACTGAGAAGGATCTATCGTCCTTCACAGAGGTGGCCTGGATTGTGGCGAGCGCCTCAAAACAGGTGCTGCAAGTATTTTTACCTTTTTGTTTGTGGCTTCAAACAGGCCGAATTCCTTAGACAGGATTTGGAACAGGTTTGTTTTGCGTTCGGCCTTGTTGGAATTCATTTTAGTAAAGCTTTTCCACGCAGACAACATTTTTGGAATTAATAAAAGCAGGTACAGTTGAAGTCAGAAGTTTTCATACACCTTAGCCAACTACATTTAAACTCAGTTTTTCACAATTCCTGACATTTAATCCTGTTCCCTGTTTTAGGTCAGTTAGGATAACAACTTTATTTTAAGAATGTGAAATGTCAGAATAATAGTAGAGAGAATGATTTATTTCAGCTTTTATTTATTTCATCACATTCCCAGTGGGTCAGAAATGTACATACACTCAATTAGTATTTGGTAGCATTGCCTTTAAATTGTTGAACTTGGGTCAAATGTTTCGGATAGCCTTCCACAAGCTTCCCACAATAAGTTGGGTGAATTTTGGCCCATTCCTCCTGACAGAGCTGGTGTAACTGAGTCAGGTTTGTAGGCCTCCTTGCTCGCACACGCTTTTACAATTCTGCCCAAAAATGTTCTATCGGATTGAGGTCAGGGCTTTGTGATAGCCACTCCAATACCTTGACTTTGTTGTCCTTAAGCCATTTTCCACAACTTTGGAAGTATGCTTGGGGTCATTGTTCATTTGGAAGACCTATTTGCGACCAAGCTTTAACTTCCTGACTGATGATGTCTTGAGATGTTGCTTCAATATATCCACATAATTTTCCTACCTCATGATCCCATCTACTTTGTGAAGTGCACTAGTCCCTCCTGCAGAAAAGCACCCCCACAACATGATGCTGCCATCCCCGTGCTTCACGGTTGGGATGGTGTTCTTCGGCTTGCAAGCCTCCCCCTTTTTCCTCTTAACATAACGATGGTTATTATGGCCAAACAATTCTATTTTTGTTTCATCAGACCAGAGGACATTTCTCCAAAAAGTATGATCTTTGTCCCCATGTTGTAACGGCTCTCTTCTATCTCCTCCTCTGACGAAGAGGTAGAACAAGGATCGGACCAAAATGCAGCGTGGTTCAAATCAAATCATCAAATCAAATTTTATTTGTCACATACACATGGTTAGCAGATGTTAATGAGAGTGTAGCGAAATGCTTGTGCTTCTAGTTCCGACAATGCAGTAATAACGAACAAGTAATCTAACTAACAATTAAAAAAAAAAAACTACTGTCTTATACACAGTGTAAGGGGATAAAGAATATGTACATAAGGATATATGAATGAGTGATGGTACAGAGCAGCATAGGCAAGATACAGTAGATGATATCGAGTACAGTATATACATATGAGATGAGTATGTAAACCAAGTGGCATAGTTAAAGTGGCTAGTGATACATGTATTGCATAAGGATGCAGTCGATGATATAGAGTACAGTATCTACGTATGCATATGAGATGAATAATGTAGGGTAAGTAACATTATATAAGGTAGCATTGTTTAAAGTGGCTAGTGATATATTTACATCATTTCCCATCAATTCCCATTATTAAAGTGGCTGGAGTAGAGTCAGTGTCATTGACAGTGTGTTGGCAGTAGCCACTCAATGTTAGTGGTGGCTGTTTAACAGTCTGATGGCCTTGAGATAGAAGCTGTTTTTCAGTCTCTCGGTCCCAGCTTTGATGCACCTGTACTGACCTCGCCTTCTGGATGACAGCGGGGTGAACAGGCAGTGGCTCGGGTGGTTGATGTCCTTGATGATCTTTATGGCCTTCCTGTAGCATCGGGTGGTGTAGGTGTCCTGGAGGGCAGGTAGTTTGCCCCCGGTGATGCGTTGTGCAGACCTCACTACCCTGTGGAGAGCCTTACGGTTGAGGGCGGTGCAGTTGCCATACCAGGCGGTGATACAGCCCGCCAGGATGCTCTCGATTGTGCATCTGTAGAAGTTTGTGAGTGCTTTTGGTGACAAGCCAAATTTCTTCAGCCTCCTGAGGTTGAAGAGGCGCTGCTGCGCCTTCCTCACGATGCTGTCTGTGTGAGTGGACCAATTCAGTTTGTCTGTGATGTGTATGCCGAGGAACTTAAAACTTGCTACCCTCTCCACTACTGTTCCATCGATGTGGATGGGGGTGTTCCCTCTGCTGTTTCCTGAAGTCCACAATCATCTCCTTAGTTTTGTTGACGTTGAGTGTGAGGTTATTTTCCTGACACCACACTCCGAGGGCCCTCACCTCCTCCCTGTAGGCCGTCTCGTCGTTGTTGGTAATCAAGCCTACCACTGTTGTGTCGTCCGCAAACTTGATGATTGAGTTGGAGGCGTGCATGGCCACGCAGTCGTGGGTGAACAGGGAGTACAGGAGAGGGCTCAGAACGCACCCTTGTGGGGCCCCAGTGTTGAGGATCAGCGGGGAGGAGATGTTGTTGCCTACCCTCACCACCTGGGGCGGCCCGTCAGGAAGTCCAGAACCCAGTTGCACAGGGCGGGGTCGAGACCCAGGGTCTCGAGCTTGATGACGAGCTTGGAGGGTACTATGGTGTTGAATGCCGAGCTGTAGTCGATGAACAGCATTCTCACATAGGTATTCCTCTTGTCCAGATGGGTTAGGGCAGTGTGCAGTGTGGTTGAGATTGCATCGTCTGTGGACCTATTTGGGCGGTAAGCAAATTGGAGTGAGTCTAGGGTGTCAGGTAGGGTGGAGGTGATATGGTCCTTGACTAGTCTCTCAAAGCACTTCATGATGACGGATGTGAGTGCTACGGGGCGGTAGTCGTTTAGCTCAGTTACCTTAGCTTTCTTGGGAACAGGAACAATGGTGGCCCTCTTGAAGCATGTGGGAACAGCAGACTGGTATAGGGATTGATTGAATATGTCCGTAAACACACCGGCCAGCTGGTCTGCGCATGCTCTGAGGGCGCGGCTGGGGATGCCGTCTGGGCCTGCAGCCTTGCGAGGGTTAACACGTTTAAATGTCTTACTCACTTCGGCTGCAGTGAAGGAGAGACCGCATGTTTTCGTTGCAGGCCGTGTCAGTGGCACTGTATTGTCCTCAAAGCGGGCAAAAAAGTTATTTAGTCTGCCTGGGAGCAAGACATCCTGGTCCGTGACTGGGCTGGGTTTCTTCCTGTAGTCCGTGATTGACTGTAGACCCTGCCACATGCCTCTTGTGTCTGAGCCGTTGAATTGAGATTCTACTTTGTCTCTGTACTGGCGCTTAGCTTGTTTGATAGCCTTGCGGAGGGAATAGCTGCACTGTTTGTATTCAGCCATGTTACCAGACATCTTGCCCTGATTAAAAGCAGTGGTTCGTGCCTTCAGTTTCACACGAATGCTGCCATCAATCCAAGGTTTCTGGTTAGGGAATGTTTTAATCGTTGCTATGGGAACGACATCTTCAACGCACGTTCTAATGAACTCGCACACCGAATCAGCGTATTCGTCAATGTTGTTGTCTGACGCAATACGAAACATCTCCCAGTCCACGTGATGGAAGCAGTCTTGGAGTGTGGAGTCAGCTTGGTCGGACCAGCGTTGGACAGACCTCAGCGTGGGAGCCTCTTGTTTTAGTTTCTGTCTGTAGGCAGGGATCAACAAAATGGAGTCGTGGTCAGCTTTTCCGAAAGGGGGCGGGGCAGGGACTTATATGCGTCGCGGAAGTTAGAGTAACAATGATCCAGGGTCTTTCCACCCCTGGTTGCGCAATCGATATGCTGATAAAATTTAGGGAGTCTTGTTTTCAGATTAGCCTTGTTAAAATCCCCAGCTACAATGAATGCAGCCTCCGGATAAATCGTTTCCAGTTTGCAGAGAGTTAAATAAAGTTCGTTCAGAGCCATCGATGTGTCTGCTTGGGGGGGGATATATACGGCTGTGATTATAATCGAAGAGAATTCTCTTGGTAGATAATGCGGTCTACATTTGATTGTGAGGAATTCTAAATCAGGTGAACAGAAGGATTTGAGTTCCTGTATGTTTCTTTCATCACACCATGTCACGTTAGTCATAAGGCATACGCCCCCGCCCCTCTTCTTACCAGAAAGATGTTCGTTTCTGTCCGCGCGATGCGTGGAGAAACCCGCTGGCTGCACCGCTTCGGATTGCGTCTTGGTTAAATTGGTTAAATCGAGACATCTTTAATAACGATGAAAAATACAAAACATACAAAACAACAAACGGAAATGTGAAAACCTAATACAGCCTGTCTGGTGACAACTAACACAGAGACAGGAACAATCACCCACAAAATACACAGTGAAACCCAGGCTACCTAAATATGGTTCCCAATCAGAGACAACGAGAATCACCTGACTCTGATTGAGAACCGCCTCAGGCAGCCAAGCCTATGCTAGACACACCCCTAATCAGCCACAATCCCAATGCCTACAAGAACCCCAATACGACAACACAATAAACCCATGTCACACCCTGGCCTGAACAAATAATTAAAGAAAACACAAAATACTAAGACCAGGGCGTGACACATGTGCAGTTGCAAGCTGTAGTCTGGCTTTTGTTATGGCGGTTTTGGAGCAGTGGCTTCTTCCTTGTTGAACCGCCTTTCAGGTTATGATGATATAGGACTCGTTTTACTGTGGATATAGATACTTTTGTACCTGTTACCCCCAGCATCTTCACAAGGTCCTTTGCTGTTGTTCTGGGATTGATTTGCACTTTTCGCACCAAAGTACGTTAATCTCTAGGAGACAGAATGAGTCTCCTTCCTGAGCGGTATGACGGCTGCGTGGTCCCATGGTGTTTATACTTGCGTACTATTGTTTGTACAGATGAACCTGGTACCTTCAGGCATTTGGAAATTGCTCCCAAGGATGAACCAGACTTGTGGAGGTCTACAATTGTTTTTCTGAGGTCTTGGCTGATTTATTTAGATTTTCCCATGACGTCAAGCAAAGAGACTCTGGGTTTGAAGGTAGACCTTGAAATACATCCACAGGTACACCTCCAATTGACTAAAATTATGTCAATTAGCCTATCAGAAGCTTCTAAAGCCATGACATAATTTTCTGGAATTTTCCAAGTTGTTTAAAGGCACAGTCAACTTAGTGTATGTAAACTTCAGACCCACTGGAATTGTGATACATTGAATTATAGGTGAAATAATCTGTCTGTACACAATTGTTGGAAAAATTACTTGTGTCATGCACAAAGTAGATGTCCTAACAGACTTGCCAAAACTATAGTTTGTTAACAAGAAATGTGTGGAGTGGTTGAAAAAACGAGTTTTAATGACTCCAACCTAAATGCATGTAAACTTCTGACTTCAACTGTACATATTGTATTGTGGCAAGGGGACAGTTGTGTTCCTTTTTCTCTTTGTTTAGTGGGGAATGAAGTACCTTATGTGGCTACCCTTTCTGAAACATGGAGGGATGAGAGCCCTTCTTTCCCACAACGTACACTATGCTCAACGGCAGTGTGTTTTTCTGGCCGGGCCTGCAAACCTCCCCAGAGTCCAGATGGAGGGAGAGGAGGCTGCGTTACACAGGGATGGAGAGAAGGAGGGATGGGTGAGTGCAGCAGGGGGAGCTGCTGAATGAAGCTGTCGCAATGGAACACAGAGGGAGGGGTGGGGAAAGGAGTGAGGACTCAGAGGGAGGAGGGGAAAGGAGTGAAGACTCAGAGAGAGGAGGAGAAAGGAGTGAAGACTCAGAGGGAGGAGAGGAAAGGAGTGAGGACTCAGAGGGAGGAGGGGAAAGGAGTGAGGACTCAGAGGGAGGAGGGGAAAGGAGTGAGGACTCAGAGGGAGGAGGGGAAAGGAGTGAAGACTCAGAGAGAGGAGGAGAAAGGAGTGAAGACTCAGAGGGAGGAGAGGAAAGGAGTGAGGACTCAGAGGGAGGAGGGGAAAGGAGTGAGGACTCAGAGAGAGGAGGGGAAAGGAGTGAGGACTCAGAGGGAGGAGAGGAAAGGAGTGAGGACTCAGAGGGAGGAGGGGAAAGGAGTGAGGACTCAGAGGGAGGAGGGGAAAGGAGTGAGGACTCAGAGGGAGGAGGGGAAAGGAGTGAGGACTCAGAGGGAGGAGAGGAAAGGAGTGAGGACTCAGAGGGAGGAGAGGAAAGGAGTGAGGACTCAGAGAGAGGAGGGGAAAGGAGTGAAGACTCAGAGGGAGGAGAGGAAAGGAGTGAGGACTCAGAGAGAGGAGAGGAAAGGAGTGAGGACTCAGAGAGAGGAGGGGAAAGGAGTGAGGACTTAGAGAGAGGAGGGGAAAGGAGGGAAGACTTAGAGGTGAGGAGAGGAAAGGAGTGAGGACTCAGAGAGAGGAGGGGAAAGGAGTGAGGACTCAGAGGGAGGAGAGGAAAGGAGGGAAGACTTAGAGGTGAGGAGAGGAAAGGAGTGAGGACTCAGAGGGAGGAGAGGAAAGGAGTGAGGACTCAGAGAGAGGAGGGGAAAGGAGTGAAGACTCAGAGGGAGGAGAGGAAAGGAGTGAGGACTCAGAGAGAGGAGAGGAAAGGAGTGAGGACTCAGAGAGAGGAGGGGAAAGGAGTGAGGACTCAGAGAGAGGAGGGGAAAGGAGGGAAGACTTAGAGGTGAGGAGAGGAAAGGAGTGAGGACTCAGAGAGAGGAGGGGAAAGGAGTGAGGACTCAGAGGGAGGAGAGGAAAGGAGTGAGGACTCAGAGAGGAGGGGAAAGGAGTGAGGACTCAGAGAGAGGAGGGGAAAGGAGAGGACTCAGAGAGAGGAGGGGAAAGGAGTGAGGACTCAGAGGGAGGAGAGGAAAGGAGTGAGGACTCAGAAAGAGGAGGGGAAAGGAGGGAAGACTTAGAGGTGAGGAGAGGAAAGGAGTGAGGACTCAGAGGGAGGAGAGGAAAGGAGTGAGGACTCAGAGGGAGGAGAGAAAGGAGTGAGGACTCAGAGAGAGGAGGGGAAAGGAGTGAGGACTCAGAGAGAGGAGGGGAAAGGAGTGAGGACTCAGAGAGAGGAGGGGAAAGGAGTGAGGACTCAGAGGGAGGAGAGGAAAGGAGTGAGGACTCAGAGGGAGGAGAGGAAAGGAGTGAGGACTCAGAGGGAGGAGAGGAAAGGAGTGAGGACTCAGAGAGAGGAGGGGAAAGGAGGAAGACTCAGAGGGAGGAGAGGAAAGGAGTGAGGACTCAGAGAGAGGAGAGGAAAGGAGTGAGGACTCAGAGGGAGGAGAGAAAGGAGTGAGGACTCAGAGGAGGGGAAAGGAGTGAGGACTCAGAGAGAGGAGGGGAAAGGAGTGAGGACTCAGAGAGAGGAGGGGAAAGGAGTGAGGACTCAGAGGGAGGAAGGAAAGGAGTGAGGACTCAGAGGGAGGAGAGGAAAGGAGTGAGGACTCAGAGGGAGGAGAGGAAAGGAGTGAGGACTCAGAGAGAGGAGGGGAAAGGAGTGAAGACTCAGAGGGAGGAGAGGAAAGGAGTGAGGACTCAGAGAGAGGAGAGGAAAGGAGTGAGGACTCAGAGAGAGGAGGGGAAAGGAGTGAGGACTCAGAGAGAGGAGGGGAAAGGAGGGAAGACTTAGAGGTGAGGAGAGGAAAGGAGTGAGGACTCAGAGAGAGGAGGGGAAAGGAGTGAGGACTCAGAGGGAGGAGAGGAAAGGAGGGAAGACTTAGAGGAGAGGAAAGGAGTGAGGACTCAGAGGGAGGAGAGGAAAGGAGTGAGGACTCAGAGGGAGGAGAGGAAAGGAGTGAGGACTCAGAGAGAGGAGGGGAAAGGAGTGAGGACTCAGAGAGAGGAGGGGAAAGGAGTGAGGACTCAGAGGGGAAAGGAGTGAGGACTCAGAGGGAGGAGAGGAAAGGAGTGAGAACTCAGAAAGAGGAGGGGAAAGGAGGGAAGACTTAGAGGTGAGGAGAGGAAAGGAGTGAGGACTCAGAGGGAGGAGAGGAAAGGAGTGAGGACTCAGAGGGAGAGAGAGGAAAGGAGTGAGGACTCAGAGAGAGGAGGGGAAAGGAGTGAGGACTCAGAGGGAGGAGAGGAAAGGAGGGAAACTTAGAGGTGAGGAGAGGAAAGGAGTGAGGACTCAGAGGGAGGAGAGGATAGGAGTGAGGACTCAGAGGGAGGAGAGGAAAGGAGTGAGGACTCAGAGAGAGGAGGGGAAAGGAGTGAGGACTCAGAGAGAGGAGGGGAAAGGAGTGAGGACTCAGAGAGAGGAGGGGAAAGGAGTGAGGACTCAGAGGGAGGAGAGGAAAGGAGTGAGGACTCAGAAAGAGGAGGGGAAAGGAGGGAAGACTTAGAGGTGAGGAGAGGAAAGGAGTGAGGACTCAGAGAGAGGAGGGGAAAGGAGTGAGGACTCAGAGGGAGGAGAGGAAAGGAGGGAAGACTTAGAGGTGAGGAGAGGAAAGGAGTGAGGACTCAGAGGGAGGAGAGGAAAGGAGTGAGGACTCAGAGGGAGGAGAGGAAAGGAGTGAGGACTCAGAGAGAGGAGGGGAAAGGAGTGAGGACTCAGAGAGAGGAGGGGAAAGGAGTGAGGACTCAGAGAGAGGAGGGGAAAGGAGTGAGGACTCAGAGGGAGGAGAAGAAAGGAGTGAGGACTCAGAAAGAGGAGGGGAAAGGAGGGAAGACTTAGAGGTGAGGAGAGGAAGGAGAGGACTCAGAGGGAGGAGAGGAAAGGAGTGAGGACTCAGAGAGAGGAGGGGAAAGGAGTGAGGACTCAGAGGGAGGAGAGGAAAGGAGTGAAGACTCAGAGGGAGGAGAGGAAAGGAGTGAGGACTCAGAGGGAGGAGAGGAAAGGAGTGAGGACTCAGAGAGAGGAGGGGAAAGGAGTGAGGACTCAGAGGGAGGAGAGGAAAGGAGTGAGGACTCAGAGAGAGGAGGGGAAAGGAGTGAGGACTCAGAGAGAGGAGGGGAAAGGAGTGAGGACTCAGAGGGAGGAGAGGAAAGGAGTGAGGACTCAGAGGGAGGAGAGGAAAGGAGTGAGGACTCAGAGAGAGGAGGGGAAAGGAGTGAGGACTCAGAGGGAGGAGAGGAAAGGAGTGAAGACTCAGAGGGTGGAGAGGAAAGAGGGATAAGGGAGGGTAGAAATGAGGAATCAAAGGCTTTCTGCTGCAGTATTGTAGATGGAGAGAGAGTGAAAGAGACAGAAAGGAAGAGAGAGAGGGAGCAAGGATGGAGGGAGGGTAGAAATGAGGAATCAAAGGCTTTCTGCTGCAGTATTGTAGATGGAGAGAGAGTGAAAGAGACAGAAAGGAAGAGAGAGAGGGAGCAAATCACTGACACATTCATGTGATGTGTGTAAGCTGCCTTAAAGGCTGTGTCCTGTGAGAAGTAGGAGAATATCAGGAGAATCTGTGACAGGATGTGAACAACACCTTATGTTACAGCTCATGCTGATTGTTTTTAATTGTTGTGTACCAGGTTGTCATTTGTGGGGAAACAGACTGGTACATTAGGGCAATTACACTACAATAGTATCAACAGCGTCTAAGACCTGAATTACATTATAATACTATCAACATTATAATAGTATCAACAGCGTCTAAGACCTGAATTACATTATACAATATAATATAAAGGAGAAGTTAGTAAAACATAATCAACAACAACAACAACAACACATTCACATTCAGAAGTAGCCTACTGCACCCACGTTCTGCTCAATTAGAACAGGGAGTCCAAGAGGAAGAATCCAGGGATGTCCAGGATAGGACACTTTAATGGGATGTCCAGGATAGGACACTTTAATGGGATGGTCAGGATAGGACACTTTAATGGGATGTCCAGGATAGGACACTTTAATGGGATGTCCAGGATAGGACACTCTAATGGGATGTCCAGGATAGGACACTTTAATGGGATGTCCAGGATAGGATGGTCAGGATAGGACACTTTAATGGGATGTCCAGGATAGGACACTTTAATGGGATGTCCAGGATAGGATGGTCAGGATAGGACACTTGAATGGGATGTCCAGGATAGGACACTTTAATGGGATGTCCAGGATAGGACACTCTAATGGGATGTCCAGGATAGGACACTTTAATGGGATGTCCAGGATAGGATGGTCAGGATAGGACACTTTAATGGGATGTCCAGGATAGGACACTTTAATGGGATGGTCAGGATAGGACACTTTAATGGGATGTCCAGGATAGGACACTTGAATGGGATGTCCAGGATAGGACACTTTAATGGGATGTCCAGGATAGGACACTTGAATGGGATGTCCAGGATAGGACACTTTAATGGGATGTCCAGGATAGGACACTTGAATGGGATGTCCAGGATAGGATGTCCAGGATAGGACACTTTAATGGGATGTCCAGGATAGGATGTCCAGGATAGGACACTTTAATGGGATGTCCAGGAAAGGACACTTGAATGGGATGTCCAGGATAGGACACTTTAATGGGATGTCCAGGATAGGATGTCCAGGATAGGACACTTTAATGGGATGTCCAGGATAGGACACTTGAATGGGATGTCCAGGATAGGACACTTTAATGGGATGTCCAGGATAGGATGTCCAGGATAGGACACTTTAATGGGATGGTCAGGATAGGATGTCCAGGATAGGACACTTTAATGGGATGTCCAGGATAGGACACTTTAATGGGATGTCCAGGATAGGATGGTCAGGATAGGACACTTGAATGGGATGTCCAGGAAAGGACACTTGAATGGGATGGGATGTCCAGACACTTTAATGGGATGTCCAGGGATGGTCAGGATAGGGAATGGGATGTCCAGGGACACTTTAATGGGATGTCCAGGGATGTCCAGGATAGGACACTTTAATGGGATGTCCAGGATAGGATGTCCAGGATGTTAGGATGTCCAATGGGATGTCCAGGATAGGATGTCCAGGATAGGATGTCCAGGATAGGATGTCCAATAGGATGGATAGGATGTCCAGGATAGGAAGAGGATGTCCAGGAAGAAGAAGGATGTCCAGGATAGGACACTTTAATGGGATGTCCAGGATAGGATGGTCAGGATAGGACACTTTAATGGGATGTCCAGGAAAAGAACAAGAAAGAAAATGGAACACTCAGTATCTCATCCGATCTGATCTCATCCGATCTGATCTCATCTGATCTCATCGAATCTGAGAATGTATTTTCGGGACACACAAACAGGCTTAGGTTTCGTCGTAGGATACCCTTCATAGGAGCCTTGGGTATGAAACGTTGGTTTCTGCTCATTTTCGGCAAAGGTGCTCATTGTAAAATCCCTTTGTGGCCATAGGCGAGCTGCGGGGGTGTGTGCGTGCGTGACTCCAAGATCAAATAAGAAGCATATTAGTCACTCATAGAGGCAGTTGATGTAGACATTTCTACCGGTCGAGGAGGATCTGTTAAGAGACACATTGGTTTGAGTTCCAAATGGCACCCTATTCACTTTATAGTGCACTAATTTTGATCAGGGCCCTGGTTGAAAGTAGTGCACTATGTAGGGAACAGGGTGCCATTTGAGACTCAGACATTGAGTCAGTGCCTGTGGAGGCATGATTATGAATTCACTGTTCTCTTTATGACTGGGAACCCTAATTGTCACTTACAGCAACACCACAGTCATTTAGCTCATATGTCTTCTCACGTATCTGGGATGTGCTACGGTCACTGCTTCTGTAAGTCTTATCCTCTCGGAATGCCTCTCGGAATGCCTCTCGGAATGCCTCTCGGAATGCCTCTCGGAATGCCTCATCGACGCTGTCAGTTTCACTTCTGTAAGTCTTATCCTCTCGGAATGCCTCTCGGAATGCCTCATCGACGCTGTCAGTTTCACTTCTGTAAGTCTTATCCTCTCGGAATGCCTCTCGGAATGCCTCTCGGATGCCTCTCGGAATGCCTCTCGGAATGCCTCTCGGAATGCCTCATCGACGCTGTCAGTTTCACTTCTGTAAGTCTTATCACTCACACTCCTATCCTTCTTTTGACGGTTGGATTTCATGGCAAGGATGAGATGGGATGGACATAGAAATATCTCGAGTTGATTCAGGCCTTATAAAGAAGCCCTACAGCCATAGCTGTTTTGCCCAGTGCCCAGCCACTGTGGGAATGGACGGAGAAATATCTTGAGTTGATTCAGGTCAATGAAAGAGCACAACTTAAGCCGCTGTGAGTTGTGTCCAGAGGGGTGTAACAAAGCGTCCGCGTTCCAAGTCGCTCCCCACCTGGTCCCGGTCTTTACTTCCTCTACCAGTACCTGTTCTACCAGGACTTCCTCTACCAGGACCTGTTCTACCAGGACTTCCTCTACCAGGACCTGTTCTACCAGGACCTGTTCTACCAGGACTTCCTCTACCAGGACCTGTTCTACCAGGACCTGTTCTACCAGGACTTCCTCTACCAGGACTTCCTCTACCAGGACCTGTTCTACCAGGACTTCCTCTACCAGGACCTGTTCTACCAGGACTTCCTCTACCAGTACCTGCTCTGTCAGGACCTGTTCTACCAGGACTTCCTCTACCAGGACCTGTTCTACCAGGACCTGTTCTACCAGGACTTCCTCTACCAGGACCTGTTCTACCAGGACTTCCTCTACCAGGACCTGTTCTACCAGGACCTGTTCTACCAGGACTTCCTCTACCAGGACCTGTTCTACCAGGACTTCCTCTACCAGGACTTCCTCTACCAGGACCTGTTCTACCAGGACTTCCTCTACCAGTACCTGTTCTACCAGGACCTGTTCTACCAGGACTTCCTCTACCAGGACCTGTTCTACCAGGACTTCCTCTACCAGGACCTGTTCTACCAGTACCTGTTCTACCAGGACCTGTTCTACCAGTACCTGTTCTACCAGGACCTGTTCTACCAGGACTTCCTCTACCAGTACCTGTTCTACCAGGACCTGTTCTACCAGGACCTGTTCTACCAGTACCTGTTCTACCAGGACCTGTTCTACCAGGACTTCCTCTACCAGGACCTGTTCTACCAGGACTTCCTCTACCAGGACCTGTTCTACCAGGACTTCCTCTACCAGTACCTATTCTACCAGTACCTGTTCTACCAGGACCTGTTCTACCAGGACTTCCTCTACCAGGACCTGTTCTACCAGGACTTCCTCTACCAGGACTTCCTCTACC
>NC_056437.1:8507134-8539634 GCF_018296145.1 Oncorhynchus tshawytscha
GCTACAGGCTCTCCCCTCTGCTTAACACAGGCTACAGGCTCTCCCCTCTGCTTAACACAGGCTACAGGCTCTGCCCCTCTGCTTAGCATAGGCAACAGTGCCACGACCAGCAGCAGCTGGGTCAGATAAGGGTATTGAGTTTGGGTTAGGGTCATGAGGGGGGGGTAAAGCATCTGTGGACATGCTGTCATACAGGGTCACAGTGTCATGAGGTGGTCTGAGCCCTTTGTCTCAGACCATGTGCACTGTGAGTGAGCACTGCAGGCCTACTGTACCATCTGTACCCACTGCCCAGACAGAGCCCCTGCCTGCCCTGCCCTGCCAGACGAGAGCATTAAGATCAGCACTGGACAGCTACTTGGCATGACTGAGAGTTTTATGCTGATGTGAATGGATGAAAAATTAAACTAGGCTACTGTATGTGTTAATGCAATAACTACTGTAGAAAATATACAGACCTGGGGAGAGTCTTAGCTAGTTTGTGTGTGTGTGTGTGTGTGTGTGTGTGTGTGTGTGTGTGTGTGTGTGTGTGTGTGTGTGTGTGTGTGTGTGTGTGTGTGTGTGTGTGTACGTTCTGCAGCGCATTGCAATGTATTAGCATAGCAGCTGTCAGTAGCTGTCAGGGCTAGAAAACATTACTGATCCCTTAGAGGGGACCAATGGGAGCGCTGTCATTGGGCCTGATGACTCCCTACTCCCAGCTGCCTGACACACGGACCACACTGCTTTGGTTTGCAAGACACAGCTCTCATTCAAGGGTTTGTCTTTATTTTTTAAACTAATTTCTACATTGTAGAATAATAGTGAAGACATCAAAGCTATGAAATAACACATATGGAATCATGTAGTAACCAAAAAAGTGCAAAACATCTAAATATATTTTATATTTGAGATTCTTCAAAGTGGCAACCCTTTGCCTTGATGGCATCTTTTCATGCTCTTGGCATTCTCTCAACCAGCTTCATGAGGTAGTCACCTGGAATTAATTTCAATTAACAGGTGTGCCTTGTTAAAAGTACATTTGTGGAATTGTCTTCCTTCATGCGTTTGAGCCAATCAGTTGTGTTGTGATGAGGTAGGGGTGGTATACAAAAGATAGCCCTATTTGGTTAAAGACAAAGTCCATATTATGGCAAGAACAGATCAAATAAGCAAAGAATAATGACAGTCCATCATAATTTTAAGACATGAAGGTCAGTCAATACAGAACATTTCAATAACTTTGAAAGTTTCTTCAAGTGCAGTCGCAAAAACCATCAAGCGCTAAGATGAAACTCCCTCTCATGAGGACCACCCCAGGAAAGGAAGACCCAGAGTTACCTCTGCTGCAGAGGATGAGTTCATTAGAGTTAATTGCACCTCAGAATTTGCAGCCCAAATAAATGCTTTACAGAGTTCAAGACACATCTCAACATCAAATGTTCAGAGGAGACTGTGTGAATCAGGCCTTCATGGTCAAATTGCTGCAAAGAAACTACTACTAAAGGACACCAATAATAAGAAGAGACTTGCTTGGGCCAAGAAACATGAGCAATGGACATTAGACTTGTGGAAATCTGTCCTTTGGTCTGATGAGTCCAAATTTGAGATTTTTGGTTCTGCCGTGCCCTTGTGAGACAGAGAGTAGGTGAACGGATGATCTCCAAATGTGTGGTTCCCACCATGAAGCAGGTGTGATGGTGTTTTGCTGGTTTTATTGAACCTTTATTTAACTAGGCAAGTCAGTTAAGAACAAATTCTTATTTACAACAACAGCCTAGGAACAGTGGGTTAACTGCCTTTTTCAGGGGTAGAACAACATATTTTTACCTTGTCTGCTCAGGGATTCGATCTAGCAACCTTTCAGTTACTGGCCCAATGCTCTAACCACTAGGCTACCTGCCACCCCAATCATTGACAGTGGAGATCACTGTCAGTGATTCATTTAGAATTCAAGGCACACTTAACCAGCATGGCTACCACACCATTCTGCAGCGATACGCCATCCCATCTGGTTTGCGCTTAGTGGGACTATCATTTGTTTTTCAACAGGACAATGAGAGCTATTTGACCAAGAAGGAGAGTGATGGAATGCTGCATCAGATGATCTGGCCTCCACAATCACCGACCTCAACCCAATTGAGATGGTTTGAGATGAGTTGGACCGCAGAGTGAAAGAAAAGCAGCCAATAAGTGCTTAGCATATGTGGGAACTCCTTCAAGACGGTTGCAAAAGCATTTCAGGTGAAGCTGGTTGAGAGAATGCCAAGAGTGTGCAAACCTGTCATCAAGGCAAAGGGTGGCAATTTGAAGAATCTCAAATATAGTTTGATTTGTTTAACACTTTTTTGGTTACTGCATGATTCCATATGAGTTATTTCATAGTTTTGATGTCTTTACTATTATTCTACAATGTAGAAAACAGTAAAAGAAAAACCCTTGATTGAGAGGTGTGTCCAAACTTTTGACTGGTACTGTATGTCTATAATTGACACATTTACCTCTCTCTCTCATCTCTTTCTATAATATCTGTCTCTATCTAATCTCTCTCTCTTTATCTCTATCTCTGTCTCTAATCTCTATTTATCTCATCTCTGTCTCTCTTTATCTCTCTCTCCAATCTCTGTCTCTCTTTTTCTCTATCTCTCTCTGTAATCTCTCTATAATCTCTCTCTATAATCTCTTTCTCTCTTTATCGCTCTCTCTAATCTCATGTCTCTATCTCTCTCTCTAATCTCTTTCTCTCTTTATCTCTGTCTCTAATCTCTGTCTATTTATCTCTCTAATCTCTGACTCTAATCTCTCTCTAACCTCTGTCTCTTTATCTCCCTCTCTAATCTCTCTCTCTAATCTCTGTCTCTCTTTATCTCTCTCTCTCTAATATCTATCTCTCTCTCTCTAATCTCTGTCTCTTTATCTCTCTCTGTAATCTCTGTCTCTTTATCTCTCTCTCTCAGGGATGGTGGTGATATTCCCCAGTAGTTTACAGTCACATTTGTCCTGTATGGTGGAAGGCGAATGGTTTTCCTCCATCGTATCTCTATCATAGTAAAAAAAAATATGCACAGTTGTGAGGACAGACATTATGAACATTTTGAGTACCAGATTAAAAGTGTTAAATGTGTGACGACCCCCTCTATCCTCCGTCTTCGGCTAGTACTCTCCTGATCCCATCTTCATCACACACTGAGGTGTGTTGTAGTCATTATGGTGGGATAATTACATCACATTGGTGCAAATTAATTGGTTAATTGCACTTTTTTTTGCTGCTATGACCCAGCAGGTGCATAACAACAGTGCAGGGATCACATGGGGATCCTTGTGTTCATAATGCGTGATTGACAGGAAACCTCAGACACCAGGAAACCTCATACACCAGGAAACCTCATACACCAGGAAACCTCAGACACCAGGAAACCTCATACACCAGGAAACCTCAGACACCAGGAAACCTCAGACACCAGGAAACCTCATACACCAGGAAACCTCATTCACCAGGACACCAGGAAACCTCATACACCAGGAAACCTCAGACACCAGGAAACCTCAGACACCAGGAAACCTCAGACACCAGGAAACCTCAGGAAACACCAGGAAACCTCATACACCAGGAAACCTCATACACCAGGAAACCTCAGACACCTCCTCAAGAGAGAGAGAGAGAGAGAGAGTTATTATTCAAATTACCATTCCTTCATTTCATGCCACATTTTCAGATGTTTTTTGGAGGAGGAGGAGGAGGAGGAGGAGGAGGAGGAGGGGGAGGAGGGGAGGGGGAGGAGGAGGGGCGACGTCATGTCCAGAGGGCTTTGGATGATAAATAAGAGAATTGAGTTGTTTGAGTTCCACTTAATAGGGTAAATAGAGGAGCTCCTCTACCTACAGTAGATGATGTAGGGGAGCTCCTCTACCTACAGTAGATTATGTAGGGGAGCTCTTCTACCTACAGTAGATGATGTAGGGGAGCTCTTCTACCTACAGTAGATGATGTAGGGGAGCTCCTCCAGCTACAATAGATGATGTAGGAGAGCTCCTCTAGCTAGGTGATATAGGATAGCTCCTCTAGCTAGGTGATATAGGGGAGCTCATCTAGCTAGGTGATATAGGGGAGCTCATCTAGCTAGGTGATATAAGAGAGCCACTCTTGCTAGGTGATATAGGAGAGCCACTATTGCTAGGTGATATAGGAGAGTTCCTCTAGCTAGGTGATATAGAAGAGCTCCTCTAGGTAGGTGATATAGGAGAGCTCCTCTAGGTAGGTGATATAGGAGAGTTCCTCTAGCTAAGTGATATAGGAGAGCCCCTCTAGATATTTTTTCAGGGAACATCTTTATCTCCAACTCCAGAAATCCCACTATTAAGAGAACACCTTGAAATCTGATTGGAATAAGTTGTTATTTTTTTGCTAAAGCAAACATTCTTTGTATAAAAAAAATCATATTGATGCTGGAATTAATGAGTGGATGAATGGATGAATGGATAGAGCACATTCACATTTCTAGCAGTTTTTATTCCCTCACATCAAAGCATCCCCAAGATAATATTTGAGCTTCCTTCTCTTTAATCTGAGTAATATCAGGATCGTCATGATCAAAGTATGTTTAAATAACACTGAAGCAATATTATTCTGTCATCATTAAACATTAATAAAGACTTGGATTCCTGAGTCATCTCACCATGCACTAAATGTAATATGGCCGAGCTGCAACCTCACCTATTATAGTCGACTATTCCAAGAAAAGATCCCTGATTGGAAAAAATCTGTTAAATGTCTTTATCTACTATAAGCATTATCTCGAATGTGATAGCAAATTGCTGCTAAGTAATCGGACCATTGCCACTCTGGTGTTGTAATCTCAGTCTACTGTACCTCACTGTTGCTATGCCAATGTGTTAGTACCTCACTGTTGCTATACCAATGTGTTCGTACCTCACTGTTGCTATGCCAATGTGTTAGTACCTCACTGTTGCTATGCCAATGTGTTAGTACCTCACTGTTGCTATACCAATGTGTTTGTACCTCACTGTTGCTATGCCAATGTGTTAGTACCTCACTGTTGCTATGCCAATGTGTTAGTACCTCACTGTTGCTATACCAGTGTGTTAGTACCTCACTGTTGCTATGCCAATGTGTTAGTACCTCACTGTTTCTATACCAATGTGTTAGTACCTCACTGTTGCTATGCCAATGTGTTAGTACCTCACTGTTGTTATACCAATGTGTTAGTACCTCACTGTTGCTATGCCAATGTGTTAGTACCTCACTGTTGCTATGCCAATGTGTTAGTACCTCAATGTTGTTATACCAATGTGTTAGTACCTCACTGTTGCTATGCCAATGTGTTAGTACCTCATTGTTGCTATGCCTCACTGTTGCTATATGCCAATGTGTTAGTACCTCATTGTTGCTATGCCAATGTGTTAGTATACTGATACTATGCCAACTGTTGCTACTGTTGTTATACCAATGTGTTAGTACCTCACTGTTGCTATGCCAATGTGTTAATACCTCACTGTTGCTATGCCAATGTGTTAGTACCTCACTGTTGCTATGCCAATGTGTTAATACCTCACTGTTGCTATGCCAATGTGTTAGTACCTCACTGTTGAAGGAGGGTGTCCTTCCTTTATTAACAGAGACCTAGTAACCAGAAGAGAAGGGTGTCCATCTTTTATTAAGGATGATTTGTCTCCAGGGGCATCGACGACACCTCTTTCAATATAGGACTGAGCCACAGTCAAGGCTCAAGATTCTGTACACCCCACCACTATTACAGAAACATTAATTCTGGATCCTGTCTCTGCTTCGGAGCGAGACTGTGGTGTGGTATGACCTGGGTTCAAATACTATCTAAAATCTTTCAAATGTTTTTAGTGTTTACTTAAGTTTGCCTGGAGTGCCACATGGGCGGGGTTTGTGACTATTCTATATGTTCCATTGCGCCAGGCAAGCTTAATCAAGCCCAGATTAAGTACAGTATCTGAAATGTTTTCAAATAGTATTTGAACCCAGGTCTGAGTGTGTTATCATCTTTGCTGAGGCGGCAGGCGAACAGCTTGTCATCCATCTTACTCAGTGATATCTGTCCCCTCCATCTACCCTTCTCTTCAGTCTTCCCTTGCTCGTCTTCTCCGCAGCCACAGTTCCTGCTTTTGTGTCTATTCTACCTTTTTGCGTGTGTTCTGTTTACACCATACATTCACTTATTCACGTATCATGTTGGCTATCAATACCTTGTATCTCTGACTGCAGATACATTTAGCAATGCTTTGTCGTAACCTATGATGCCACAGTTTTATCCAGTTCAGTGAGTGCACTAGCCGTGTCCAGGAAAGCCCAGTGGCCTAACTACCGTTTCCAGGAAGGCCCAGTGGCCTAACTACCGTTTCCAGGAAAGCCCAGTGGCCTAACTACCATGTCCAGGAAGGCCCAGTGGCCTAACTACCGTTTCCAGGAAGGCCCAGTGGCCTAGCTACCATGTCCAGGAAGGCCCAGTGACCTAGCTACCGTTTCCAGGAAGAAAGTGGCCTAGCTACCGTTTCCAGGAAGGCCCAGTGGCCTAGCTACTGTTTCCAGGAAGGCCCAGTGGCCTAGCTACCTTTTCCAGGAAGGCCCAAGTGGCCTAGCTACCTTTTACAGGAAGGCCCAGTGGTCTAGCTACCGTTTCCAGGAAGGCCCAGTGGTCTAGCTACCTTTTCCAGGAAGGCCCAGTGACCTAGCAGCTACCGTTTCCAGGAAGAAAGTGGCCTAGCTACCATTTCCAGGAAGGCCCAGTGGCCTAGCTACTGTTTCCAGGAAGGCCCAGTGGCCTAGCTACCATTTCCAGGAAGGCCCAGTGGCCTAGCTACCATTTCCAGGACGGCCCAGTGGCCTAGCTACCGTTTCCAGGACGGCCCAGTGGCCTAGCTACCGTGTCCAGGAAGGCCCAGTGGTCTAGCTACCATTTCCAGGAAGGCCCAGTGGCCTAGCTACCATTTCCAGGACGGCCCAGTGGCCTAGCTACCATTTCCAGGACGGCCCAGTGGCCTAGCTACCATTTCCAGGAAGGCCCAATGGTCTAGCTACCATTTCCAGGAAGGCCCAATGGTCTAGCTACCATTTCCAGGAAGGCCCAGTGGCCTAGCTACCATTTCCAGGAAGGCCCAATGGCCTAGCTACCATTTCCAGGAAGGCCCAGTGGTCTAGCTACCGTTTCCAGGAAGGCCCAGTGGTCTAGCTACCATTTCCAGGACGGCCCAGTGGCCTGTATGAAATCTGAGAAATGGATAAGTATTGTTTACATTGCCATAGTCTGTACACTCTGTCGATGGCCACTGTAGTTAGTGTAACAGGAACACATATTTTTCATTGATTCAGGCTACCTTTATTCAAGTTATATACAGTAGATAGGTTCAAGTATCCTGTCTGAATAACTGTCAATGATGAGAAATAGCACATTTGCAAGGTGGGACTCTCAATGAGAAATTCTCAATCGGTTTAGCTTTTATCAGAACTGTGGGTGATAAGAGCCCCCCCTCTCTCTCTCTCTGTATCTATGTCTCACTCTCACTCTCACACTCTCTGTCTCTCTCTCTCGTCCACTCAGCTCACCAGGACGGCCCAATGGCCTAGCTACCATTTCCAGGAAGGCCCTCTCTCTCTGTATCTATGTCTCACTCTCACTCTCACTCTCTCTCTCTGTCTCTCTCTCTCTCTCTCTCTGTCTCTCTCTCTCTCTCTCTGTCTCTCTCTCTCTCTCTATCTATGTCTCTCTCTCTCTCTATCTATGTCTCTCTCTCTCTCTCTCTCTCTCTCTCTCTCTCTCTCTCTCTTTTACTGCCTCTTTTTTGTCTCTCTCAATCTCAGCATTTGTTTTGTATCTGTCTATGTGATTCTGGTACCAGTGATTGTCTCCCAAGACTACCTCGTACAGCATTAGTGTAAACATGATTCAGACAGAGGTGGTTGTTTGAGCTGTTTGAATTTTTCCAGTTATAGTTTTTCCCAATTGTTTACACTCTAAAACTTGCCCATGAGGCACAATGACCCAAACCTGTAACTAATTTAGTAGAACTATACACCAAATCTGCAAGACTACTGGCACATGACTTGCTTTACACTTAGATTGTACAAACATTTGGCAAAACACAACACACAATTCTCTAACTTTGGCACAACCTTTCCAACTAACATGTATTGTGTGCAAATGAAAAGCACCACTGTTCAAAAAGCTAAGATCAATTACCAATTGATCACTTTCTATCTTCAAACACTAATAATAATGTTCACTTTGCAATCAGACCTTTGGTATGGATAAAAAGGCCACAGGTGAGTGCACAGGTGAGTGCACAGGTGAGTGCACAGGTGAGTGCACAGGTGAGTGCACAGGTGAGTGCACAGGTGAGTGCACAGGTGAGTGCACAGGTGAGTGCACAGGTGAGTGCACAGGTGAGTGCACAGGTGAGTGCACAGGTGAGTGAAAGTAAACTTGGCAGAGAGGGGTGGAAGTGGAGGTGGAAGTGAGGTGGAGGTAGAGGTTGAGTTGGACCAAGAACAAGGATTTTTCTGTAATCTCTGATGAAATTCAAGTGACTATGGTGGCCCATGTGGTCCACCATGATTTGACCTTTAGAGAGGCTGTTCAGAGAGTGCTGCCCAATCTAAGCCACCTCACCGTAGCATCCTTCATCCGGACGTTCCAAAATGAGAATAGGTATGTACTGCAAATCTACTACTTTTACTACTTGACAGTAGAACAACATGAAGCACAATAAAAACTGTAGATTCCAATAGGAACTGCAAGTGGAAGTAAAAGTACATGTTTGATGTATTACTGTATATATGAAATTGGGAGCTATATGACTTTGTAACATGTTTATCTTGTATGCTGTATTACTGTACTGTTTACTGTACTGTGTGCTATTTCGTTTTTATAGAACCGAAAGACGACCAACACGTACGTGGTGGTAGAACGCGTCTATTTACCAGACAAACAGGAAGCTGCCATTATCCAAACGGTAGTTGAAAATAATGCCATAAGACTGTGGAAAATCCAACAACAGATGATTGGAAACCCTTCCATAGTGACTTATCAACCACAGCCCTGCATCCTTAACAAACACCATCTTCCACAACATCATAGTGAGCTTATCAACCACAGCCCTTCATCCTTAACAAACACCATCTTCCACAACATCATAGTGACTTATCAACCCCAGCCCTGCATCCTTAACAAACACCATCTTCCACAACATCATAGTGAGCTTATCAACCACAGCCCTTCATCCTTAACAAACACCATCTCCCACAACATCATAGTGACTTATCAACCCCAGCCCTTCATCCTTAACAAACACCATCTTCCACAACATCATAGTGAGCTTATCAACCACAGCCCTTCATCCTTAACAAACACCATCTTCCACAACATCATAGTGACTTATCAACCCCAGCCCTTCATCCTTAACAAACACCATCTTCCACAACATCATAGTGACTTATCAACCCCAGCCCTGCATCCTTAACAAACACCATCTTCCACAACATCATAGTGAGCTTATCAACCACAGCCCCTCATCCTTAACAAACACCATCTTCCACAACATCATAGTGAGCTTATCAACCCCAGCCCCTCATCCTTAACAAACACCATCTTCCACAACATCATAGTGAGCTTATCAACCCCAGCCCCTCATCCTTAACAAACACCATCTTCCACAACATCATAGTGAGCTTATCAACCCCAGCCCCTCATCCTTAACAAACACCATCTTCCACAACATCATAGTGACTTATCAACCCCAGCCCTCATCCTTAACAAACACCATCATCCACAACATCATAGTGACTTATCAACCACAGCCCCTCATCCTTAACAAACACCATCTTCCACAACATCATAGTGAGCTTATCAACCACAGCCCCTCATCCTTAACAAACACCATCTTCCACAACATCATAGTGACTTATCAACCACAGCCCTCATCCTTAACAAACACCATCTTCCACAACATCATAGTGAGCTTATCAACCCCAGCCCCTCATCCTTAACAAACACCATCTTCCACAACATCATAGTGACTTATCAACCCCAGCCCTCATCCTTAACAAACACCATCTTCCACAACATCATAGTGACTTATCAACCACAGCCCCTCATCCTTAACAAACACCATCTTCCACAACATCATAGTGAGCTTATCAACCCCAGCCCCTCATCCTTAACAAACACCATCTTCCACAACATCATAGTGACTTATCAACCCCAGCCCCTCATCCTTAACAAACACCATCTTCCACAACATCATAGTGAGCTTATCAACCCCAGCCCCTCATCCTTAACAAACACCATCTTCCACAACATCATAGTGAGCTTATCAACCCCAGCCCCTCATCCTTAACAAACACCATCTTCCACAACATCATAGTGAGCTTATCAACCCCAGCCCTCATCCTTAACAAACACCATCTTCCACAACATCATAGTGAGCTTATCAACCCCAGCCCCTCATCCTTAACAAACACCATCTTCCACAACATCATAGTGAGCTTATCAACCCCAGCCCTTCATCCTTAACAAACACCATCTTCCACAACATCATAGTGACTTATCAACCCCAGCCCTTCATCCTTAACAAACACCATCTTCCACAACATCATAGTGACTTATCAACCCCAGCCCTTCATCCTTAACAAACACCATCTTCCACAACATCATAGTGAGCTTATCAACCCCAGCCCTTCATCCTTAACAAACACCATCTTCCACAACATCATAGTGAGCTTATCAACCCCAGCCCTTCATCCTTAACAAACACCATCTTCCACAACATCATAGTGACTTATCAACCACAGCCCCTCATCCTTAACAAACACCATCTTCCACAACATCATAGTGAGCTTATCAACCCCAGCCCCTCATCCTTAACAAACACCATCTTCCACAACATCATAGTGAGCTTATCAACCACAGCCCCTCATCCTTAACAAACATCATAGTGAGCTTATCAACCCCAGCCCCTCATCCTTAACAAACATCATAGTGAGCTTATCAACCCCAGCCCCTCATCCTTAACAAACATCATAGTGAGCTTATCAACCACAGCCCCTCATCCTTAACAAACATCATAGTGAGCTTATCAACCCCAGCCCCTCATCCTTAACAAACATCATAGTGAGCTTATCAACCACAGCCCCTCATCCTTAACAAACATCATAGTGAGCTTATCAACCACAGCCCCTCATCCTTAACAAACATCATAGTGAGCTTATCAACCACAGCCCCTCATCCTTAACAAACATCATAGTGAGCTTATCAACCACAGCCCCTCATCCTTAACAAACACCATCTCCGGATGAAGCAAATCTACAGAGTCCCATTTGAAAGGAATTCCCAAAGAGTGAAGGATAAACGGTATGAATATGTAAGTCATGTTCTAGTATAACACTCTAGAAACATTAGAGACTCATTGATGTTGCCAGTGAACTTTACAATACAGCAATTACAGTATTTACTGCCATTTCAGAGAATCATGGAGTTGGATGCCCGTCCCTCAGGAAGTCATACTCATAGATGAGGCTGGATTCAATGTAGGCGAAGACGAGGAGGAGAGGAAGGAACATCATTGGTCAATGCGCCATCATTGAGGTACCTGGCCAGCGTGGGGGCGAAATGTCACCATATGCACAGCTATGAACCACAATGGCGTCCTCCACCGTCATGCCACCCTTGGACCATACAACACTGCCCATCTCCTTCATTCCCTGAACACCTTTACATGAGAATCTTTTTCAACCAGAGCCGACAGGTCCAGATGATACCGAGCAGCAAATGTATGTTCTAATTTGGGACATTGTGTGTTTCCATTGAAGCTGTTCAGGTCTGTTCATCTCCCAATATATTCCCCACTTCTCAACCCCTATTGAGGAGCTGTTTTTCAGCCTGGCGGTGGAAGGCGTATCATCACAAACCCCATGAACGTACGGCCGTTCTCCAGGCAATGGAGGCGGCTGTCATGACATTCCCGTCCTGTCAGAGGTGAATGTGTCATGCCAGAAGATATTTCCCCCGCTGTCTGGTCGAGGAGAATGTCGCCTGTGATGTTGATTTAAAATCTGTGGCCGGATCAAAACAACAGACAAGACTGATTTTTGTTTTCGCAATGGGATTATTTGTTACTTGACTGTATTTTGACAGTTTTTTTAATCTATTCTGTACAATTGATCTAACATACAGCACAGTAGTACAAATAGGCCTATTTTTCTTCGCTTGCATATGCAAAATATATTTACTGTATGTTTGCAGTTGTACTGTATGTGTGCTTAGAGTCTGCTGTTTGACATGCATTGAGTCATGTTTTAATATAAAACTAACATTTTTGCATTTGTGTTCCTGTTCCTTTCTTGTTTGAGTACACGCAAACAATATACAGCATACCAACAAAATCTTAGTCTTTACACTGAAATAGGTTCTGATAGTAGTGTTTTGAATATGTCTGTTCTCCGTTGTCAGTAAATTAGATTCATTTGATGTGCGTCTCAGTTGTGTTTCATTTTGAGGAGTACATGATTTTGATTGCTGTGTTTAATTTTGCCAGATGTCTGGGGTTTGGGGAAATTGGCTAACTGGTTTGTGTTTAGAGTTTTGAATAACTTCAAATCAAATTGTATTGGTCACCCACGCGTGTTTAGCAGATGTTATTACGGGTGTAGTGAAATGCTTGTGTTTCTAGCTCCAACAGTGCAGTAATATCTAACAAGTAAAATCTAACAATTTCATTCACAACAATACACACAAATCTAAGTAAAGGAATGGAATTAAAATATTTGGACAAGCAATGTCAGAGTGGCATAGACTAAGATACTGTAGAATAGGATAGAATACAGTATATAATAATGAGATGAGTTTTAGTAAACGTGTGTAACAATTGGGGAAAACTCTTAATATTCCAGTGGAGAAAACACTAGCTATCGTAAGTGACTGTCGTTGTGACTGTCATTGACTGTCATTGACTGTCATTGTGACTGTTATTGTAACTGTCATTGTGACCGCCATTGTGACTGTCATTGTGACTGTCATTGTGACCGCCATTGTGACTGTCATTGTGACTACCATTGTGACAGTCATTGTGACTACCATTGTGACAGTCATTGCCATCAAAGTTGTAATTTCCTATGTCTACAGATGGCTGTGATTTTGCATCTGGAGATCTACCTGCGCTGCGGTGTATCAATGTCAATGTTGACCGAGATTAAAAACAAATACTGTTGGGTGATAATAGGATGCCAGGTTAAATACACTGTTTGGACATGTTAATTCTTCTCATTCAGGCAATGTGCAATTTCTAACCCACTGCACGTTGTGAAATGGCTTGTGTGCTCTGTGTCACATCTACAACAACAATAGTAAAGTCCTCCTCCCCACACTTGAACACAGATATCCATTGTCCAAAGCACAGGAATTCAGAGCATTGTATTGTATTGTATTATATTGTGTTGTATTGTGTTGTGTTGTGTTGTAGTGTGTTGTATTGTATTATATTGTGTTGTATTGTATTGTATTATATTGTGTTCTATTGTGTTATATTGTGTTGTGTTATATTGTGTTGTGTTATATTGTGTTGTATTATATTGTGTTGTGTTATATTGTGTTGTGTTATATTGTGTTGTATTATATTGTGTTGTAATGTATTATATAGTATCGTGTTGTGTTATCGTGTTGTGTTATATTGTGTTGTGTTATATTGTGTTGTAGTGTGTTATATAGTATCGTGTTGTGTTATCGTGTTGTGTTATATTGTGTTGTGTTATATTGTGTTGTATTATATTGTGTTGTAATGTATTATATAGTATCGTGTTGTGTTATCGTGTTGTGTTATATTGTGTTGTGTTATATTGTGTTGTAGTGTGTTATATAGTATCGTGTTGTGTTATCGTGTTGTGTTATATTGTGTTGTGTTATATTGTGTTGTAGTGTGTTATATAGTATCGTGTTGTGTTATCGTGTTGTGTTATATTGTGTTGTGTTATATTGTGTTGTAGTGTGTTATATAGTATCGTGTTGTGTTATCGTGTTGTGTTATATTGTGTTGTGTTATATTGTGTTGTAGTGTGTTATATAGTATCGTGTTGTGTTATCGTGTTGTGTTATATTGTGTTGTAGTGTGTTATATAGTATCGTGTTGTGTTATCGTGTTGTGTTATATTGTGTTGTGTTATATTGTGTTGTAGTGTGTTATATAGTATTGTGTTATATTGTGTTGTAGTGTGTTATATAGTATCGTGTTGTGTTATCGTGTTGTGTTATCGTGTTGTGTTATCGTGTTGTGTTATATCGTGTTGTAGTGTATTATATAGTATTGTGTTGTATTGTGTTGTGATGTATTATATAGTATTGTGTTGTATTGTGTTGTAGTGTATTATATAGTATTGTGTTGTATTGTGTTGTGATGTATTATATAGTATTGTGTTGTATTGTGTTGTAGTGTATTATATAGTATTGTGTTGTATTGTGTTGTGATGTATTATATAGTATTGTGTTGTATTGTGTTGTAGTGTATTATATAGTATTGTGTTGTATTGTGTTGAGTGTATTATATAGTATTGTGTTGTATTGTGTTGTGATGTATTATATAGTATTGTGTTGTATTGTGTTGTGATGTACTTCATGGAACAATACTTCCCAGGAAAACCGTTTCATTACTTGTGATTCATAGATACAGAATGACTCTCTTTGCGTAATCTATTCATTCATAAATGTCATCCCATTTCCATAGTGTGACTCCTGCTGAAAGAACATGGCTTTCAGGGGCTGACCTAGACACTGTATAGGAGGGACAGAGACATGGTCATCTCTTTCTCACTGTATAAGAGAGACAGAGTCATGGGAGAGTCATCCCTTTCTCATCCCTTAATTCTTACCTCGCCTCCCTTCTCCTATCCCTCCCACTCCCCATCTCCCTTACCCTTACCCTCTCCCTAACAATCCCCCCTCTCTCTTCCCCTCCCACTATCCCAACTCCCCTCTCTCTTCCCTCCCCCTATCACTCCCCCTCTCTCTTCCCCTCCCACTATCCCAACTCCCTCCTCTCTCTTCCCCTCCCACTATCCCAACTCCCCCTCTCTCTTCCCCTCCCCTATCACTCCCCCCTCTCTTCCCCTCCCACTATCCCAACTCCCTCCTCTCTCTTCCCCTCCCACTATCCCAACTCCCCTCTCTCTTCCCCTCCCCCTATCACTCCCCCCTCTCTCTTCCCCTCCCACTATCCAAACTCCCCCTCTCTCTTCCCCTCCCACTATCCCAACTCCCTCCTCTCTCTTCCCTCCCACTATCCAAACTCCCCTCTCTCTTCCCCTCCCACTATCCCAACTCCCCTCTCTCTTCCCCTCCCACTATCCCAACTCCCCCTCTCTCTTCCCCTCCCACTATCCCAACTCCCCCTCTCTCTTCCCCTCCCACTATCCCAACTCCCCCTCTCTCTTCCCCTCCCACTATCCAAACTCCCCCTCTCTCTTCCCCTCCCACTATCCCAACTCCCTCCTCTCTCTTCCCCCCACTATCCAAACTCCCCTCTCTCTTCCCCTTCCACTATCCCAACTCCCCTCTCTCTTCCCCTCCCACTATCCCAACTCCCCCTCTCTCTTCCCCTCCCACTATCCCAACTCCCCTCTATCTTCCCCTCCCACTATCCCAAGTCCCCCTCTCTCTTCCCCTCCCACTATCCCAACTCCCCCTCTCTCTTCCCCTCCCACTATCCCAACTCCCCTCTCTCTTCCCCTCCCCCTCTCTCTTCCCCTCCCACTATCCCAACTCCCTCCTCTCTCTTCCCCTCCCCTATCACTCCCCCTCTCTCTTCCCCTCCCACTATCACTCCCCCTCTCTCTTCCCCTCCCACTATCACTCCCCCTCTCTTCCCCTCCCACTATCCAAACTCCCCTCTCTCTTCCCCTCCCCCTATCCCAACTCCCTCCTCTCTCTTCCCCTCCCACTATCCCAACTCCCTCCTCTCTTCCCCTCCCCTATCCCAACTCCCCCTCTCTCTTCCCCTCCCCTATCACTCCCCCTCTCTCTTCCCCTCCCACTATCCCAACTCCTTCCTCTCTCTTCCCCTCCCACTATCCCAACTCCCCTCCCCTATCACTCCCCCTCTCTCTTCCCCTCCCACTATCCCAACTCCCCCTCTCTCTTCCCCTCCCACTATCCCAACTCCCCCTCTCTCTTCCCCTTTCACTATTGAGAATGACAACCCTCACTATTGAGAATGACAACCCTCACTATTGAGAATGACAACCCTCACTATTGAGAATGACAACCCTCACTATTGAGAATGACAACCCTCACTATTGAGAATGACAACCCTCACTATTGAGAATGACACAAGCATCTTCACTATTGAGAATGTTTCATAATGTCTCAAAACCCTCAATAGTTTTCTGAATGTAATGACAAATTAAAGTCTTGCGCTGTCACTATTGTTCCAAATGGACAACCCTCACTACTTTGAGAATGACACTCTGGTCCTCACTATTGAGAATGACAACCCTCACTATTGAGAATGACAACCCTCACTATTGAGAATGACACTAAGTAATATTCGAGCATCTTCCATGTTTTAATTGGTTGGTGCTGTCTGAATGTTTCATAATGTCTCAAATATGAATAACTTTTTCTGGAATAGTTTTCTGAATGTATATAAAAACAAATTAAAGTCTCAGGCAAACTGTATTTCATGCTTGTTTTCAGGCCCTCCAATGGTCAGGCCCTCAAACTGTATTTTCAGGCCCTCAAACTGTATTTCATCAGGCCCTCACTACTTCAAACTGATTTCTCAGGGCCCAACTAGGACTCTGGTCAAAATCAGGTGCAGTATTTCATCAGGGATTTCATCAGGGTGCCATTTCATCAGGCCCTCAAACTGTAGTTCATCAGGTTTCCAGGCCCTCCAACTGTATTTCATCAGGGGGGTGAGGTCAGGGGGAGACAAATTTCATCAGGCCCTACAGCATATACCAGGAAGCAGTCAACATATTAGTCTGACTCCTGAATGTCACCATCTAGCTATTCTTAGAAGGCTTTTTCTTCTGAAGAGGAACCCTTTGTATTACATGAAATACATTTGAATCCCACTGCACTCCACTGTGGATTAAAAAACTATACCCATCAAACTGTATTTCATCAGGCCCTCAAACTGTATTTCATCAGGCCCTCAAACTGTATTTCATCAGGCCCTCAAACTGTATTTCATCAGGCCCTCAAACTGTATTTCATCAGGCCCTCCAACTGTATTTCATCAGGCCCCCATCAACTGTATTTCATCAGGCCCTCAAACTGTATTTCATCAGGCCCTCCAACTGTATTTCATCAGGCCCTCAAACTGTATTTCATCAGGCCCTCAAACTGTATTTCATCAGGCCCTCAAACTGTATTTCATCAGGCCCTCAAACTGTATTTCATCAGGCCCTCAAACTGTATTTCATCAGTCCATCTCAGATCATTTTCTGACTGCTCATGTCTCCTGTACAGTAGTCGTGATCCATTATACTAGATTAAGATATAGGATTGATCCAGACATTTCTTTTTTTTTTTTTTGTCTCGCTGCCAAACATCAAATTGTACTCTTGAGAACCGTAGGAACTGCCGGGGCCAAGTCTTTCTGTCTAGATATTTGTATACTGTGCATTGTCTTTATTTCTGAAGAGTTCCTATAATGTGTTTCAGTACTCGTCATATGAGCCGGAGCTCATCTCATATGTATTCAGATCTTAAGTTATTTATTTACCACAGTGTGAAATATTGAACCTGTCTGTTTATGAGTGTTGTACTGCTGCACTTTATTTTCATTGCCCATTGGTGGAGGTGGTGAGGTAGTGGGTTGGGACAAGGACAGGTCTGGAGCTGCTTGGCTTTCTTGGGGGTCTGATGGTCTGTTAAAGGGTTCATTGTGGTGATCAATCAATGAATGTTCACAAACCTCAGGGACTGAGGTGTAAGCTACGTCAGTCAGTCAATCATCTTGGGCGTAGCTGTAGTCTTTACTTTTTTGGAAGGCTCAGTATCTACAATACGACCCAGGCAAGCTCCACCACATTCCCACAGAAACCTTAGGTAGCAACCACTCTCTGATCTCTAACATTTGACCTCTGGACTCAAACCTCTGATCTCTAGCCTCTAAACTCTAAACTATCTATAGTAGATGGCTGTACAGCTGTCTAAATATTCAGTCTCTAGACAGGCTCTCCTCTCCCTTGCAACCTCTGTTCCAGGTTCTTGCTGTAAGGATGTGTTCTCAGACAACCTACCCAGTAGTGAATAAAGAAATTAACCTCCAATCTCTATCCTCTAACCTCTAGCCTCTAATCTCTAGAGAGCTAGCCCTATAACCTCTAACCTCTCATTTCTAGACTCTAATCTCTAATTTCTAACCTCTAGCCTCTCAACTCTAGCCTCTCAACTCTAGGCTCTAAACTCTATCCTCTAACCTCTAGCCTCTAATCTCTAGAGAGCTAGCCCTATAACCTCTAACTTCTATTTTCTAGACTCTAACCTCTAATTTCTAAGCTCTCATTTCTAGCCTCTAAACTCTGGCCTCTAAACTCTAGCATCTAAACTCTAACCTCCCATTTCTAGCCTCTAAACTCTGGACTCTAAACTAGCCTCTAAACTCTGGACTCTAAACTCTAGCCTCTAAACTCTAACCTCCTATTTCTAGACTCTAAACTAGCCTCTAAACTCTAGCCTCTAAACTCTAGCCTCTTCCCTCTCTCTGTTTGTGTCTTGCAGGTATTTATGAGGAGTGATTTCTTCTATTACTGCAGTGAACCTGTCCTGGATGTGAAAATAGCCTTTTGTCAGGTGTGTGTTCCTTACAGGTAAACTAAGGTACAGTATTCATACACTTCCATTTCCCCTTCATTAGCTCTGTCTGTTCTGTGTCTAAGATGAAGACCGTTCTGGTAGGCTGCCCCAGGCCTGTACTTTACGTGTCGTAGCTTGTCCAGGTTGGGCTCAATTCCATTTCAATTTAATCAATTCAGGAAGTAAACTGCCATTCCAATTCCAAATGTCTTCTTAAATTGACTGAATTTAAATGGAAATGACCCCAACCCTGAGTTAGGTACAGCATTTACAGAATGGGACAAGGCTTCCTCAATGATGCTAGTGAATACAAACCAGCTAAGTGAACGACAGAAACGAAAATGCACATGATTGAAACTGATTACCGGATTAACTACGTATACTTGTGATTCTAACCTGTGGCGTCAATTGCTTCCAGCTGTGTGAAATACTAATCATATTGGCCCTTTGGTAAACATAATACACCTCACAGTTTTTTTGTTTTTTTTGGCCTAATTGTATACTACATCACTCCCTGATCACGAAAATATATAGGACATATAAATTAGATCATCTATAATTAGAGCTAAGATGCTCCAGTCTATTATAGGGAAGAATGGAAGAATGGATAGTTGGATGGCAGGATGGAAGGAAGGAAGGAAGGATGGAAGGAAGAATGGATGGAAGGAAGGAAGGAAGGAAGGAAGGAAGGAAGGAAGGAAGGATGGATGGAAGGAAGGAAGGATAGTTGGATGGCAGGAAGGAAGGAAGGAAGAATGGATAGTTGGATGGCAGGATGGAAGGAAGGAAGGATGGAAGGAAGGAAGGAAGGAAGGATGGAAGGAAGAATGGATGGAAGGAAGGAAGGAAGGAAGGAAGGAAGGAAGGAAGGAAGGAAGGAAGGAAGGAAGGAAGGAAGGAAGGAAGGAAGGAAGGAAGGAAGGAAGGAAGGAAGGAAGAATGGATAGTTGGATGGCAGGAAGGATGGAAGGAAGAATGGATGGAAGGAAGGAAGGAAGGATAAAATCAAATTTATTTATAAAGCCCTTCTTACATCAGCTGATATCTCAAAGTGCTGTACAGAAACCCAGCCTAAAACCCCAAACAGCAAGCAATGCAGGTGTAGAAGCACAGTGGCTAGGAAAAACTCCCTAGAAAGGCCAGAACCTAGGAAGAAACCTAGAGAGGAACCAGGCTATGAGGGGTGGCCAGTCCTCTTCTGGCTGTGCCGGGTGGAGAGGAACCAGGCTACGAGGGGTGGCCAGTCCTCTTCTGGCTGTGCCGGGTGGAAAGGAACCAGGCTATGTGGGGTGGCCAGTCCTCTTCTGGCTGTGCCGGGTGGAGAGGAACCAGGCTACGAGGGGTGGCCAGTCCTCTTCTGGCTGTGCCGGGTGGAAAGGAACCAGGCTATGAGGGGTGCCAGTCCTCTTCTGGCTGTGCCGGGTGGAGAGGAACCAGGCTACGAGGGGTGGCCAGTCCTCTTCTGGCTGTGCTGGGTGGAAAGGAACCAGGCTACGAGGGGTGGCCAGTCCTCTTCTGGCTGTGCCGGGTGGAAAGGAACCAGGCTACGAGGGGTGGCAGTCCTCTTCTGGCTGTGCCGGGTGGAGAGGAACCAGGCTACGAGGGGTGGCCAGTCCTCTTCTGGCTGTGCCGGGTGGAAAGGAACCAGGCTATGAGGGGTGGCCAGTCCTCTTCTGGCTGTGCCGGGTGGAAAGGAACCAGGCTACGAGGGGTGGCCAGTCCTCTTCTGGCTGTGCCGGGTGGAAAGGAACCAGGCTACGAGGGGTGGCAGTCCTCTTCTGGCTGTGCCGGGTGGAGAGGAACCAGGCTACGGGGGTGGCCAGTCCTCTTCTGGCTGTGCCGGGTGGAAAGGAACCAGGCTATGTGGGGTGCCAGTCCTCTTCTGGCTGTGCCGGGTGGAGAGGAACCAGGCTACGAGGGGTGGCCAGTCCTCTTCTGGCTGTGCCGGGTGGAAAGGAACCAGGCTACGAGGGGTGGCAGTCCTCTTCTGGCTGTGCCGGGTGGAGAGGAACCAGGCTACGAGGGGTGGCCAGTCCTCTTCTGGCTGTGCCGGGTGGAAAGGAACCAGGCTACGAGGGGTGGCAGTCCTCTTCTGGCTGTGCCGGGTGGAAAGGAACCAGGCTATGAGGGGTACCAGTCCTCTTCTGGCTGTGCCGGGTGGAGATTAAAACAGAACATGGCCAAGATGTTAAAATGTTCATAAATGACCAGCAGGGTGGCAGTCCTCTTCTGGCTGTGCCGGGTAAATGTCAGTTGGAACCATGCCGATCATTCAGAGGGTGGCCAGTCCTCTGTCTCTGGCTTGAAAACAGCAGGTCTGGAGAGGAACCATCAGGGTTCCTAGCCGCAGGGGTGGCCAGTCCAGGTGGACTGGGGACAACAAGGAATCTGGCTGTAGTCCTGAGGCATGGTCCTGGAGATTAAAACAGAACAGAAAGAAAGAAAGAAAGAAAGAAAGAAAGAGAGAGAGAGAGAGAGAGCATACTTACATTCACACAGGACACCGGATAAGACAGGAGAAATACTCCAGATATAACAGACTGACCCTAGACCCCCGACACATAAACTACTGGAGCATAAATACTGGAGGCTGAGACAGGAGGGGTCGGGAGACACTGTGGCCCCATCCGACGATACCCCCGGACAGGGCCAAACAGGCAGCAGATAACCCCAGAATATAACCATAAGGATGGATGGAAGGATGGATGGATGGATGGAAGGATGGATGGATGGATGTGGATGGATGGAAGTGGATGGATGGAAGTGGATGGATGGATGGATGGATAGATAGATGGATGGATGGATGGATGGATGGATGGAAGTGGATAGATAGATGGATGATGGATGGAAGGATGGATGGATGGAAGTGGATGGATGGATGGATGGAAGTGGATGGATGTACAGTGCCTTCAGAATGTATTCATTCCCCTTAACCTATGTTGTTATGTTACGTATGTTGAATTCAAAATTCATTCAATTTGTTTTCTCACCCATCTACACACAATACCTCATAATGACAAAGTGAAAACATGTTTTTAGAAATGTTTGCAAATGTATTGAAAATGAAATACAGAAATATCCCATTAACATAAGTATTCACACCCCTCCGTCAGTACATGTTAGAATCACCTTTGGCATCAATTACAGCTGTGAGTCTTTTTGGGTAAGTCTCTTAAGAACTTTGAACACCTGGATGGTACAATATTTGCTTATTATTAATACAAAACAAAAAATTAAATCTCTGTCAAGTTGGTTGTTGATCATTGACAGCCGTTTTTCAAGTCTAGCCATAGATTTTCAAGCCAATTTAAGTCAAAACTGTAACTATGCCACTCAGGAACATTCAATGTCGTCTTGGTAAGCGACTCCAGTGTAGATTTGGCCTTGTGTTTTAGGTTATTGTCCTGCTGAAAGGTGAATTCATCTCCCAGTGTCTGGTAGAAAGCAGACTGGACCATGTTTTCCTCTAGGGTATTGCCTGTGCTTAGCTCCATTCTGTTTATTTTTTATCTAGGAAAAACTCCCCAGTCCATAACAAATACAAGCATACCCATAACATGATGCAGCCACCAGTATAATTGAAAATATGAAGAGTGGTACTCAGAAATGTGTTGTACTTACCCCAAAAATAACACTTTGTATTCAGAACAAAATGTGAATTGCTTTGTCAAATGTTTTGCAGTTTTACTTTAGTGCATTGTTGCAAACAGGATGCAGATTTTGGAACATTTTTTATTATGTATATGCTTCCTTCTTTTCGCTCTGTCAATTAGGTTAGTATTGTGGAGTAACTAAAATGTTGTTGATCCTTCCTCAGTTTTCTCCTTTCACAGCCATTAAACTTTTCCGTCCAAGATGGCGTAGCAGTAAGTCGTCCTGTCTCGTCGTGTCCCGTGTCCCTTGTATATATCGTCTATTTTTCGTTTTTTACATATTTTTCTTCAAAAACATTTTGCTAAACCTAAGCTTCCAAATACTTCCAAATACTCTCCTGCAACCCGCCTCACCCAATGTAGCTATTTTTCCTAAAGTATTTATATTTACTTCGGAACCGGAACCCCTCAACTGAAGCTAGCCAGCTAACCACCAGCTATGCTAGCGATCTTCAGCTAACCGGTCATCAGCTAAGCTAACCTTTAGCTCGGAAAGCTCTCGCCAGCTCGAACAACGCGACTCTATCCAGAGCATAACAGACCTATTTATTTTTCATCCCCGGATTCATCCCTGGATTCCCACCGCAAACGGAACATTTTTCAGCTGGATCTTCACAACTAGCTATCTAGCTAAACCGCAACCCCGGATGATTACTCCTGGCTAGCGCTTCCACCCACTTAGCGTGAAGCTAGCCCGGCCAGCGCACCTGTACTACCACCGTAGCATACTCCTGGGCTACAATACCCGGGCCCACGACCGGTCTATCGATGCCACCGCATGAAGAGGAATAAACAGACTCACCCCATCGCGACGTCCCCCAAAGGCCAACTCTCTAGCCCTCGCTATCTCCCTGCTTGCTAAACTCGGCCTGCTAACTGCTAGCTTGTCTAGCCCCGGTCCGCTAACTGCTACCTTGTTTAGCCCGGGCCTACGAACTGTTAGCTTGTTAGCACAGGCCTGCTAACCGTCTGAATCGCTGCGTCCCAAACACTCACCGGACCCATATTTACTTTCTATCTCTTCTTGATTTTTAATCTGTTTATACCTTTCCGGAAACCTGCCTCACCCAATGTGATACGGAATCGCTATTATTTTTAATTTTTAGAACACACTCAAGAACCTCCAGAAGCTAACCAGCTAACTAGCTACAAGCTATTTAGTCATTGTTTACTTTTTTTCAACCTGGATAACACTCGCCAGTCCAGCTTCCCTGCCCCATCCACCGCTGCCCCCTGGACACTGATCTCTTGGCTACATAGCTGATGCATGCTGGACTGTCCATTAATCACGGTACTCCATTCTGCTTGTTTATGTTTTATCTGTCGGCCCCGTTGCCTAGTCAACGCCATTTTACCTGCTGTTGTTGTGCTAGCTGATTAGCTGTTGTCTCACCTACTGTTTAAGCTAGCTTTCCCAATTCAACACCTGTGATTACTGTATGCCTCGCTGTATGTCTCTCTCAAATGTCAATATGCCTTGTATACTGTTGCTCAGGTTAGTTATCATTGTTCTAGTTCACAATGGAGCCCCTAGTTCTACTCTTCATACCCCTGATAACTCCTTTGTCCCACCTCCCACACATGCGGTGACCTCACCCATTACAACCAGCATGTCCAGAGATACAACCTCTCTCATCATCACCCAGTGCCTGGGCTTACCTCCGCTGTACCCGCACCCCACCATACCCCTGTCTGCGCATTATGCCCTGAATATATTCTACCATGCCCAGAAACCTGCTCCTCTTATTCTCTGTCCCCAACGCTCTAGGCGACCAGTTTTGATAGCCTTCAGCCGCACCCTCATACTACTCCTTCTCTGTTCTGCGGGTGATGTGGAGGTAAACCCAGGCCCTGCATGTCCCCAGGCACCCTCATTTGTTGACTTCTGTGATCGAAAAAGCCTTGGTTTCATGCATGTCAACATCAGAAGCCTCCTCCCTAAGTTTGTTTTACTCACTGCTCTAGCACACTCTGCTAACCCTGATGTCCTTGCTGTGTCTGAATCCTGGCTCAGGAAGGCCACCAAAAATTCAGAGATTTCCATACCCAACTATAACATCTTCCGTCAAGATAGAACTGCCAAAGGGGGAGGAGTTGCAGTCTACTGCAGAGATAGCCTGCAAAGTAATGTCATACTTTCCAGGTCCATACCCAAACAGTTCAAACTACTAATTTTGAAAATTACTCTCTCCAGAAATAAGTCTCTCACTGTTGCCGCCTGCTACCGACCCCCCTCAGCTCCCAGCTGTGCCCTGGACACCATTTGTGAATTGATCGCCCCCATCTAGCCTCAGAGTTTGTTCTGTTAGGTGACCTAAACTGGGATATGCTTAACACCCCGCCAGTCCTACAATCTAAGCTAGATGCCCTCAATCTCACACAAATCATCAAGGAACCCACCAGGTACAACCCTAACTCTGTAAACAAGGGCACCCTCATAGACGTCATCCTGACCAACTGGCCCTCCAAATACACCTCCGCTGTCTTCAACCAGGATCTCAGCGATCACTGCCTCATTGCCTGTATCCGCTACGGAGCCGCAGTCAAACGACCACCCCTCATCACTGTCAAACGCTCCCTAAAACACTTCTGTGAGCAGGCCTTTCTAATCGACCTGGCCCGGGTATCCTGGAAGGACATTGACCTCATCCCGTCAGTTGAGGATGCCTGGTCATTCTTTAAAAGTAACTTCCTCACCATTTTAGATAAGCATGCTCCGTTCAAAAAATGCAGAACTAAGAACAGATACAGTCCTTGGTTCACCCCAGACCTGACTGCCCTCGACCAGCACAAAAACATCCTGTGGCGGACTGCAATAGCATCGAATAGTCCCCGGGATATGCAACTGTTCAGGGAAGTCCAGAACCAATACACGCAGTCAGTCAGGAAAGCTAAGGCCAGCTTCTTCAGGCAGAAGTTTGCATCCTGTAGCTCCAACTCCAAAAAGTTCTGGGACACTGTGAAGTCCATGGAGAACAAGAGCACCTCCTCCCAGCTGCCCACTGCACTGAGGCTAGGTAACACGGTCACCACCGATAAATCCATGATTATCGAAAACTTCAATAAGCATTTCTCAACGGCTGGCCATGCCTTCCGCCTGGCTACTCCAACCTCGGCCAACAGCTCCGCCCCCCCGGCAGCTCCTCGCCCAAGCCTCTCCAGGTTCTCCTTTACCCAAATCCAGACAGCAGATGTTCTGAAAGAGCTGCAAAACCTGGACCCGTACAAATCAGCTGGGCTTGACAATCTGGACCCCCTATTTCTGAAACTTTCCGCCGCCATTGTCGCAACCCCTATTACCAGCCTGTTCAACCTCTCTTTCATATCGTCTGAGATCCCCAAGGATTGGAAAGCTGCCGCAGTCATCCCCCTCTTCAAAGGGGAGACACCCCCAAACTGTTACAGACCTATATCCATCCTGCCCTGCCTATCTAAGGTCTTCGAAAGCCAAGTCAACAAACAGGTCACTGACCATCTCGAATCCCACCGTACCTTCTCCGCTGTGCAATCTGGTTTCCGAGCCGGTCACGGGTGCACCTCAGCCACACTCAAGGTACTAAACGATATCATAACCGCCATCGATAAAAGCAGTACTGTGCAGCCGTCTTCATTGACCTTGCCAAGGCTTTCGACTCTGTCAATCACCATATTCTTATCGGCAGACTCAGTAGCCTCGGTTTTTCGGATGACTGCCTTGCCTGGTTCACCAATTACTTTGCAGACAGAGTTCAGTGTGTCAAATCGGAGGGCATGCTGTCCGGTCCTCTGGCAGTCTCTATGGGGGTGCCACAGGGTTCAATTCTCGGGCCGACTCTTTTCTCTGTATATATCAATGATGTTGCTCTTGCTGCGGGCGATTCCCTGATCCACCTCTACGCAGACGACACCATTCTATATACTTTCGGGTATAGAGATGAGGTAGTCATTTAATATCATGTTAAACACTATTGTTGCACACAGAGAGTCTGACTGCAGATCTCTCCAGGAGGAACAGGCTCTGGTTTGGACTGACTGCAGATCTCTCCAGGAGGAACAGGCTTTGGTCTGGACTGACTGCAGATCTCACCAGGAGGAACAGGCTCTGGTCTGGACTGACTGCAGATATTTTTGCTATAGTCTTATTTCTCTTCAGAAAATGCATCAGAAATGGCAGATCTCTCCAGGAGGAACAGGCTCTGGTCTACTGATAGTCTTCAGGCTCTTCTGTCCATAGGTCTCTGTTCAGATAAAAGTCTTAGAAAATGCATCCAAACTATATAGTGATTTGTGTCCTAGGTTTGTGCACTATATAGTGATTTGTGTGCTATTTGTGACGCATGTATAATGTGCATAGAAATAGAATGATAGAAATGAATGCACTATAACTCTGTGGTGCTTTACTATACTAGTCTCTTATTCAACATGGATTATATTTGGCTTATGTATGCATGTTTGGACAAACAGTTACTAGACTGGGCTGGACATGTACATGGAGTAATGTGTCCTGTGTGGGTCAGTTGATAAGACTGTGTGGCACTGGCTATTTTTACTTAACCCTTTTTTTAACTAGGTAAATGACAGCCTAGGAACAGTGGGTTAACTGGCCTAGGAACAGTGGAACAGTGGGTTAACTGGTCTAGGAACAGTGGGTTAACTGGCCTAGGAACAGTGGAACAGTGGGTTAACTGGTCTAGGAACAGTGGGTTAACTGGTCTAGGAACAGTGGGTTAACTGGCCTAGGAACAGTGGAACAGTGGGTTAACTGGTCTAGGAACAGTGGGTTAACTGGCCTAGGAACAGTGGAACAGTGGGTTAACTGGTCTAGGAACAGTGGGTTAACTGGCCTAGGAACAGTGGGTTAACTGCCTTGTTCAGGGGTAGAACGACAGATTTTCACCTTGTCAGCTCGGGGATTCGTTGTAGCAACCTTTCGGTTATTGGCCCAACGCTCTAACCACTATGCTACCTGCTGCCCCTTGGCAATGCCAAGGTTTTGGGTTCAATTCTCTCAGGGATCACATGGAGGTTTAATCCAGACCTACACGGTAGTGTGATAGTCTCCTTACCAAATGGCACCCTACTCCCTATATTGTACACTACATGCCGTAGGTAATAGGGGGTAATTTGAGACACTACTATGTTACATCCCTGTCCTGCCCGGTTTCTGTCTCCCTGTTAGTTCTGGATAGGCGATACGTCCCCACTCTCCCCACTCGTCCCTTTGTCCACAGAATACCGAACGGGCTTTGTTTCTATAGTCTTCTGTAAACTGTCGTTAAGAAAACTCAAGAGTGAAGGAAGTGGACCGAATAAAAAATATCTTATTAGGAAGTTTGGAAATGAGACATTCCAATAACAGCGGACACAGAATATGTGATGTATGTCTTCATTTTGTAGGCATATTGTACTGTAGTCAACATGCATTGTTCATGGGACTAGTTCTAAATGGTATTGTAACTGAATAAAATGAACAAAAGAACTTTAGCAATGCAGCTGGCGTTTTAGAGCCAGTCACAGAGGTGAAAGTGACATCACTGACCTGCTTTGTTTTGTTTGTCCACTGCAGGGTTTTGGTAAACAAGTGGATGTGTCATATATCGTCAAACACTACAACATGTCTAAAAGCAAAGTGGACAACCAGTTCTACAGCGTGGAAGTAGGAGATTCCACCTTCACAGTTCTCAAACGCTACCAGAATCTAAAACCCATCGGTTCTGGAGCTCAGGGAATCGTTTGGTGAGTACTGAAACACTTTGTTTTTTATTTTATTTTTACCACTCGTTATAATGTTGTGAAGGAAAATAAATGAACTGTTTTGAATGTGTTATTTGATTTCAGTATGATGGCAGTGTGCAGATATGGATTGTTTATAGTGAAATGAATTAAATGTTAAAGAGATTAATTCCACTGCATAACGTCATATTTTGTTTCGGTATAATGTGCTGATATTGACTGGTTTGATTGACTTGTGAGGTCTTAGCATAAAAAATATGTCACTGGGTGGTATCAGTGATTGACACTTTGTGGAAATCCTGGCAGTTTTTAAGAATACCAAAATGGGTCGATTAGTCTAGAAAGAACCTGGTTTGGTCATGATGAGCTCTCTGATACATTCTGAAGCTCAGTAGGAACCAGGAAGTCATTAACATTCACCTCACGGCAGCTCTGTCAGCAGCTCAGGAATGAAAAGACTGTGCTCTTCCTTGGAAAAAGGGAGCTCAATGGAGATTTCCATTCCAACACTTTGTCAACGTCATTCTGAAGCCTTGGTCCGTCTGTCTTTCCCCTGGAATCAGGCAAGAGAGGGGATCTGTGCTTCTTTGAGAAGGGTCTGACTAGCCTTGTTCTATAGCCGGGGGGGTGGACACTGGACGTAACCTCCTGTTCTCTCCCGTGCCCTCCTTCCCATGGCGATTGTGTACACTTACAAAAGGGGAATGAGTGAGTTGTAGGAATGCTGTAACCGTAGAAATATAACTAATAGAACGGTTGGAAATAGAACTACTAGACCGGGCATCCCCCTTTTTTTTATGTCAATCCTGCTCTAGTAATTCTGTTTCTTTGGATGGTAAACAGGAAATTCTAGTTCCTCTGGGTCATTCACAGAGTAACACGATTGGGTGTTTCAAGTTGTGTCCCACGGCAACAGTATTAACACCACAAAAAGATAAATCCTCCTGAGAAAAAATAAAAGTTGGTCAGAAATGATGTACTATATAGGGAATAGGGTGCCATGGTCATACACCTCTGGTCAAAAGTAGTGCACTATATAGGGAATAGGGTGCCATGGTCATACACCTCTGGTCAAAAGTAGTGCACTATATAGGGAATAGGGTGCCATGGTCATACACCTCTGGTCAAAAGTAGTGCACTATATAGGGAATAGGGTGCCATGGTCATACACCTCTGGTCAAAAGTAGTGCACTATATAGGGTACCATTTGTGAAGCAGGCATAGGCTACAATAATACAGGCTTTTAAATAAATCCGGTTGAAATATAGGGTATACTGTTGTTGTCCTGCCTCCAGTCAGACTGCAAACAACAGAGAGAAAGACGTATCATGAAATCAACATCATTATGCAATCTGTTATGTAATCACATTCAGGAGATGTTCCCCTGCACACTGAGACAATGTTCTCGCTGTGAGAGAGAGAGACCTGGGCTTGTATTCAAAGAGCGTCTCAGAGCTGGGATAGTAATCTAGAATCAGCTCCCCCTTGTCAATGTTTTGTATTCAATGTGCTTCTAAAAGGAATCCTAACTGATCCTAAATCAGTACCTCTGAGATGATTTGTGAACACGGGCCCTGGTCTTGTATTCAAAGATCTAGTATCAGTTCCCCCTTGTCAATGTAATTCTATTTCGTCTGTTCTAAAAGGCAAACTGATCCTAGATCAGCACGACCCCTGCACTACGGTGTGGTTAAGTCTATCTATGGTTGTCCTCTTCCCCAGTCATTCAGATCTGTGTATCTTGTCTCTTGTGTCATGTGGTGTGGTCAGGGAGCTTTCAGACAGAGACACCGTGGTCAGGGAGCTTTCAGACAGAGACACCATGGTCAGGGAGCTTTCAGACAGAGACACCATGGTCAGGGAGCTTTCAGACAGAGACACCATGGTCAGGAGCTTTCAGACAGAGACACCGTGGTCATGGGAGCTTTCAGACAGAGACACCATGGTCAGGGAGCTTTCAGACAGAGACACCGTGGTCAGGGAGCTTTCAGACAGAGACACCATGGTCAGGGAGCTTTCAGACAGAGACACCATGGTCAGGGAGCTTTCAGACAGAGACACCATGGTCAGGGAGCTTTCAGACAGAGACACCATGGTCAGGGAGCTTTCAGACAGAGACACCATGGTCAGGAGCTTTCAGACAGAGACACCGTGGTCAGGGAGCTTTCAGACAGAGACACCGTGGTGGTCAGACAGGAGCTTTCAGACAGAGACACCGTGGTCAGGGAGCTTTCAGACAGACAGAGACACAGAGACATGGTCAGAGAGCTTTCAGACAGAGACACCATGGTCAGAGAGCTTTCAGACTGAGACACCATGGTCAGGGAGCTTTCAGACAGAGACACCATGGTCAGGGAGCTTTCAGACAGAGACACCATGGTCAGAGAGCTTTCAGACAGAGACACCATGGTCAGAGAGCTTTCAGACAGAGACACCATGGTCAGAGACACCATGGTCAGAGAGCTTTCAGACAGAGACACCATGGTCAGAGAGCTTTCAGACAGAGACACCATGGTCAGGGAGCTTTCAGACAGAGACACCATGGTCAGAGAGCTTTCAGACTGAGACACCATGGTCAGAGACACCATGGTCAGGAGCTTTCAGACTGAGACACCATGGTCAGAGAGCTTTCAGACTGAGACACCATGGTCAGGGAGCTTTCAGACAGAGACACCATGGTCATAGAGCTTTCAGACAGAGACACCATGGTCAGAGAGCTTTCAGACAGAGACACCATGGTCATAGAGCTTTCAGACAGAGACACCATGGTCAGGGAGCTTTCAGACAGAGACACCATGGTCAGAGAGCTTTCAGACAGAGACACCATGGTCAGAGAGCTTTCAGACAGAGACACCATGGTCAGAGACACCATGGTCATAGAGCTTTCAGACAGAGACACCACCTTAGGATGCATCAGCAGGTTGGGCTAGTGGTGATGACATCACACGGCCCTCAGAGTGAGGGTTTTCTAAGGTTCCTATTGGCTCCAAGCTTTCCATTAACATTCTACTGCTGTTTCTATGGCTACACCGTCCACCCTGCACTCTGTCTACATAGAACGACACAGTGCATTCGGAAAGTATCCAGACCCTTTATCTTTTTCCACATGTTGTTATGTTCCAGCCTTATTCTAAAATGTATACAATCATTTTTTCCTCTCATCAATCTACACACAAATACCCCATAATAACAAAACATAAACAGGTTTTTATAAATGTCTGCACATTTATATATATAAAAACAAAAAACAGAAATACCTTATTTACATATAGTACCAGTCATAAGTTTGGACACACCTACTCATTCAAGGCTTTTTCTTGATTTTTACTATTTTCTACATTGTAGAAAAATAGTGAAAACATCAAAACGATGAAGTAACACATATGGAATCATGTAGTAACCAAAAAATACCCCCCTAGTTCAAACGCTACTCTTTATATTGTAGACTCTTTTCTTTACAACACAAGATTTCTATATATTGTTTTAATGTCAATATAGAAATGATGAAGGAAAGCTCTCTCGGCTGACTACAATGTATTCCAAGATATTGATTATTCTGAGATGTGCTGTAGTTGAATATTCTCGTTAGTCCATCAGTTCCTCTGTCGGTTCCTCTGTCGGTTCCTCTGTTAGTTCGTATGACGGACACAAAAATTGTAGAGGATTTGTACGTCTGGGGGCCTGGTGTCTGAATAGTAATAGACCGACCTAATACTCCTCATACGTCTGGGGGCCTGCTAGTTTGATAAATAGCTTCTATTCCGCTGTGATGAGATTGTGCTGAGTCAGCATAGGATGTAGAGACACACACACACGCACGCACGCAGGCACACACACACACACACACACACACACACACACACACACACACACAGACACACACTGTTGACACAAAGCAGCCTCCGTACAAATAGCTTCCTGGTGCAAATATTCCTATAATCCCAGGGGAACGGTGACTGTAGGCCATTAAAGTTGAGTTATCTCTAGCCCATAGACTATTAGACCCGCTAACTGAACTGGGGAGGATAGGTTGGGGAGAGGAGGGGGAGGTTAGGACGGGGAGAGGAGGGGGAGGGTAGGATGGGGAGAGGAGGGGGGAGGGTAGGATGGGGAGATGGGGGGGGAGAGGAGGTGGGGGAGGGGAGGTAGAGAGGAGTGGGGGCAGAGGGAGGGTAGGAGGGGGAGAGAGAGGGTAGGAGGGGGAGAGGAGGGAGAGGGTAGGAGGGGGAGAGGAGGGGGAGGGATAGGATGGGGAGGGGGGGAGAGGAGGTGGAGAGGAGTGGGGAGTGGGGGCAGAGGGAGGGTAGGAGGGGGAGAGGAGGG
>NC_056437.1:8544634-8572134 GCF_018296145.1 Oncorhynchus tshawytscha
ACAGAGAGAGAGATAGAGAGAGAGAGAGAGAGGGGGTAGAGAGAGAGAGGGATAGAGAGAGAGGGGGTAGATATAGAGAGAGAGAGAATGGGGGTATAGGGATAGAGAGGGGGCTTTAGGGAGGAGAGAGGGAGGGAGAAGGAGAGAGAGAGGAGTATAGAGAAAGAGAGAGAGGGGGGGTTATAGGGAGTGGGAGAAAGAAAGAGAGAGAGTGGAGTTATAGGGAGAGGGAGAGAGACAGAGAGAGGGGTTTATAGAAAGAGAGAGGGCGAGTGGGGGTATCAGGAGAGGGAGAGATAGAGAGAGAGAGAAATGTACAGTGATACTTTCTTTAAAAGTTACAACTTATGCCGTGACCGTTAGTGGTAGATGGTGTCATTCTGTCATTGCACAACACTATCACAAAGGGGGAGTTAGAACGCTGATCTATCGGTAGTCTAAACTATGGCAATTATTTCAGAAGAGAGTCTCTCTTCTCTGGCACTAGAGTCCTGCATCAGGCAACAATAAAAAAATGTCAGTGGTCCTGGAGTTAAAACCTCTTGCGACGAGCAATCCCGTATCCGGGAGCGTAATCATAGCCTCAAACGAATTAGCATAACGCAGCGGACATAAATACCCCTAGAAACTTTTCCTATTCATGAAAATCGCAAATGAAATGAAATAAATATATTCAAACACAAGCTTAGCCTTTTGTTAACAACACTGTCATCTCAGATTTTCAAAATATGCGTTACAGCCAACGCTAGACAAGCATTTGTGTAAGTTTATCATGGCATAATGCTATGCTAGGCTCTGCTGGCAGCAGGCAACATTTTCACAAAAATAAGAAAAGCAACCAAATTAAATCATTTACCTTTGAAGAACTTCAGATGCTTTCACTCAGGAGACTCCCAGTTAGATGGCAAATGTTCCTTTTTTCCAAAAATATTATTTTTGTAGGCGAAATAGCTCCCGTTTGTTCATCATGCTTGGCTGAGAAATCGACCGGAAAATGCTACCATTACAACACCGAACTTTTTTCAAAATGAACTCCATAATATCGACAGAAACACGACAAACGTTGTTTAGGATGCATCCTCAAGGTGTTTTTAGCATATATATTCGATAATATATCCGTCGAGGCAATTGGTTTCTCATAAGAAGCGATTGGAAAAATGGCTACCTCAGTATTTTACGCAAGATTTTCTGCGGGAGACACCATGTGACCACTTGCTAAATATGCTCCCTTACGGCTATTCTTCAATGGAAATACGTAAAAAGATGCCACAATGCTGTAGACACCTTGGGGAATACGTGGAAAACGTAAGCTCATTCACAGCCATATAAGGAGTCATTGGCATGAGGCGGTTTCAAAAAATGCAGCACTTCCTGGTTGGATTTTTATCTGGGTTTCGCTTGTAACATCCATTCTGTGGCACTCACAGACAATATCTTTGCAGTTTTGGAAACGTCAGAGTGTCTTCTCTCCAAAGCTGTCAATTATATGCATAGTCGAGCATCTTTTCGTGACAAAATATCTTGTTTAAAACGGGAACGTTTTTCATCCAAAAATTGTAATAGTGCCCCCTAATGCACAACTAAGAGAACTTAGGTAAATACAAAGGGGGAATTTCACTTGACATTTTCGAAAAATAGGCACGGTGGGCTTTTGGTTTCTCTCCCACTAAAAACAGAAATAAATAATTGTAAATAACAAACTGTCTTTATTTACAAATGAGTAAGAATGTTTCACCCCATGTTCAAGAATGGCCTTTTTCCCTTTATTCAGAATACAACCGCTCATTTTCGGGTTATTTGAAACAAAATTATCTCCAGAATATCGTTTTTTTTAAACAAGCCATAGAAAGTTGGTTGCAATTTCAGTTTAATCAACCAGAAAAGACAGAAGTAAGGAACTTATCTGTTGGCCCTGCGTTAAAGACAAAAATTGGTTAAAGAAAATTGTGATAAAAAAATATATACAGTGGGGCAAAAAAGTATTTAGTCAGCCACCAATTGTGCAAGTTCTCCCACTTAAAAAGATGAGAGAGGCCTGTAATTTTCATCATAGGTACACTTCAACTATGACAGACAAAATGAGGAGAAAAAATCCAGAAAATCACATTGTAGGATTTTTAATGAATTTATTTGCAAATTATGGTGGAAAATAAATTTTCTGTTTATTATATCCTACTGCAGGCCTAAAACCTATGGGTTTAACCTTCTGAATTAATGATTATATTGAAGATAGAAGCCACCTCTTCATGAGTTGCAAGAGCCGATCTGTTATCCAACGATGATTATTATTATTACTATTACTGAATTACAGAGCATGGGGACTGGTCTTGATAAATCAATCAGACTTTTATTTACAGTGCTCTCGAACGGTCCCGTTGTACAGCGCCATATTTTCCTAACTGAAACCCTTAATTAAATTGCTTTAGCCGTGATTGTAAAATGAATCAGCCGATGCATTGCTCCAGAGCCAGGTGGTATTGGCGGAGAGTCACGTCATTGGCGGAGAGTCAGGCGAAGAATGAGGCGTTGAAGAGGGGGCGAGGAACAAGATGCAGTCACAATCCATGCCAGGCTCAGCCTGTGAGCTCTGGAACTCCACCTTCTGTTTGTGGACTCTGAAAACAACATGTCCTTGATAAAGATATGGCACATGGTTTATGAATTCACATCCAATTTTCCGTTCCTCCTGAAACTGCTAATATTAAAAACAGTCTAATGCATTCTCTCCGTCGCCCACACGCACTTTAAACATTTGGATAATAAAGCGTTTAAAGGCTGACATTGGTTGATTTTAATACTTCTGACAGCCAAAATTCTAACTCCACCCATAACTTTTTGACTTTTAAACATTCACAGAAGGCATGGATTATTATAACCTACTGCAGGCCTAAAACCTATGGGTGCAAACAACATTTCCATGATGGGCTCTTAGCCTGACAATAGACTCTTCCACCTTTACAAAAGGATAGTCTAGTAGCTCGGGCTAGGTGTGAAAAAAAAATCCCTGCAACTTGCAATGTATTAAGTACTCTAAAGTTTTACATTTTGAACTACAAACATCATTAAACCGCAAAATGTCGGATAAAGCATATACTGTACAGTATTTCTTCATCAACATCTTTATGCTTTCATTAATAAAAGAATGACAAAAATACTCTTCAAAATGCAGATGTTTATTTCAACTATCAGCAGGACAATAGACTCTGTTTTGACCAAGTTAATCTGCTCATGTTGTGTGTGTTAGATTATTTGTGGCATTTTGAGCATATTGAAGATAGAAGCCACCTCTTAATGAGTTCTGAGAGCCGATCTGTTATCCAACGAATATTTTGCTTGTAGGCTTGGCAGAGTTACGGATTAATTTTTCAGAATAAAGTAGGCTAACACCCAAAGTCATTCAATTGTTTTAATAGGATTTGAAGCAATAGTTACCCGCGTGTGGTCAACTATTTCAGCACCATTTCGCGCTGCTCTGAGACAAGCATGGGAACTGTTCTTGGTTTTTATTTTCACTGAATCTCCGTTTGGATATCGGTTAGCATACAGTTATGGTGTGGAAATGTTAAGATTATTTTGCTCTTCACCGGTCACGTTGTACAGTGCCATATTTTCCTAACGGAATCTTTGAGGGTTTTGTTTTTCTTGGATAGAAACACCGTAATATTAATCAAACTAATTAAGCTAAATTTCTTAAAATCAATCCCATAAACTAAGTTATTACAAAAAAAAGGTTTTAAATTCTCTCGTACAGCCAATATTAAAAACAGTCGAATGCTTCTCAAAAATGCCCTCTGGTGGTCTAACTAGCACTAACTAGCATTAATGTCAACAATGGCTGACACTTAAATAACGTGCCATAGAATTCTGCGGCAACCCGCAAGGTGTGCTGCAGTACGACGCAACTTTTAAAGGAAGAGCCACTGTAAGGACAGACACAGACAGAGTGGAAAATAGACAGGGAAGATAGCAGTGCAGGCTTCTTGCCCCTCGACAGATGCTTTTAAAACCAGAGCTCTGATTTGATATCCGATCATCTCTGTCCACAAATAGATGATTTGATATCCGATCATCTCTGTCCACACATAGATGATCCGTCACTCTCTCTAACTCCTCTTTGCTTGTCATCGCATAGACAACAGCTGTCTGTGAATGATGACTAGGACGTAATGGATGAAATAACACTCATAGGATTAAATACAGAACACAATGTATTATTGTATATCTATGAGAATAGCCTGTCTTTGTATGACGTATCAGCGATATCACCTGACTGTTGACACCAGATGAGAGTTCACACTGTGACTGTGAATCTGAATCATTCATCAGCATAACAATCACAGGATCTGAGGAGGGGAAAAAGCTGTCTCCACCACTACCCTGGTCCTTCCACCACTACCCTGGTCCTTCCACCACTACCCTGGTCCTTCCACCACTACCCTGGTCCTTCCACCGCTACCCTGGTCCTTCCACCGCTACCCTGGTCCTTCCACCGCTACCCTGGTTCTTCCACCGCTACCCTGGTCCTTCCACCACTACCCTGGTCCTTCCACCACTACCCTGGTCCTTCCACCACTACCCTGGTTCTTCCACCGCTACCCTGGTCCTTCCACCACTACCCTGGTTCTTCCACCACTACCCTGGTCCTTCCACCACTACCCTGGTCCTTCCACCACTACCCTGGTCCTTCCACCACTACCCTGGTACTTCCACTACTACCCTGGTCCTTCCACCACTACCCTGGTCCTTCCACCGCTACCCTGGTACTTCCACCGCTACCCTGGTCCTTCCACCACTACCCTGGTCCTTCCACCGCTACCCTGGTCCTTCCACCACTACCCTGGTCCTTCCACCACTACCCTGGTCCTTCCACCGCTACCCTGGTACTTCCACCACTACCCTGGTCCTTCCACCACTACCCTGGTCCTTCCACCGCTACCCTGGTTCTTCCACCACTACCCTGGTCCTTCCACCGCTACCCTGGTCCTTCCACCGCTACCCTGGTTCTTCCACCGCTACCCTGGTTCTTCCACCGCTACCCTGGTCCTTCCACCGCTACCCTGGTCCTTCCACCGCTACCCTGGTCCTTCCATCGCTACCCTGGTCCTTCCACCGCTACCCTGGTACTTCCACCGCTACCCTGGTCCTTCCACCACTACCCTGGTCCTTCCACCACTACCCTGGGACTTCCACCGCTACCCTGGTCCTTCCACCGCTACCCTGGTCCTTCCACCACTACCCTGGTCCTTCCACCGCTACCCTGGGCTACCCTGGTCCTTCCACCACTACCCTGGTCCTTCCACCACTACCCTGGTCCTTCCATCGCTACCCTGGTCCTTCCACCGCTACCCTGGTCCTTCCACCACTACCCTGGTCCTTCCACCACTACCCTGGTCCTTCCACCACTACCCTGGGACTTCCACCGCTACCCTGGTCCTTCCACCGCTACCCTGGTCCTTCCACCACTACCCTGGTCCTTCCACCACTACCCTGGGACTTCCACCGCTACCCTGGTCCTTCCACCGCTACCCTGGTCCTTCCACCACTACCCTGGTCCTTCCACCACTACGAAACCTTGGAGGGTGCTTTAGAAAGGCCAATAGGTTTCCAATAGGTCTGAAGGAAATGAAAGACACACACACACACACACAGACAGACACACACTCCCCATCACATAGGATATCTAGGAATAATGATTTGTCAGCCCAGTAGTGTGTGTTAAATGATCTCAGCCATGCTTTGTGCTTTCTCAATATTCCAGCTGGCTGTGAAAGTCAATATGCCACCTGGCTGTGAAAGTCAATATGCCACCTGGCTGTGATGGTCAATATGCCACCTGGCTGTGAAAGTCAATATGCCACCTGGCTGTGAAAGTCAATATGCCACCTGGCTGTGAAAGTCAATATGCCACCTGGCTGTGAAAGTCAATATGCCACCTGGCTGTGAAAGTCAATATGCCACCTGGCTGTGAAAGTCAATATGCCACCTGGCTGTGAAAGTCAATATGCCACCTGGCTGTGAAAGTCAATATGCCACCTGGCTGTGAGAGTCAATATGCCACCTGGCTGTGAAAGTCAATATGCCACCTGGCTGTGAAAGTCAACAGATGTCCGTAATAGAAATGTATACCTAGCTAACATAAGCTTTTTATAATGGGCCAATTGTTTACTGCTGAATAGCCTGAACAGCATGGCCATATCCCCACTGAATAACCTGTCTCAGAACAGCATGGCTGTATCCCCACTGAATAACCTGTCTCAGAACAGCATGGCTGTATCCCCACTGAATAACCTGTCTCAGAACAGCATGGCTGTATCCCCACTGAATAACCTGTCTCAGAACAGCATGGCTGTATCCCCACTGAATAGCCTGTCTCAGAACAGCATGGCTGTATCCCCACTGAATAGCCTGTCTCAGAACAGCATGGCCATATCCCCACTGAATAACCTGTCTCAGAACAGCATGCCTGTATCCCCACTGAATAACCTGTCTGAATAACCTGTCTCAGAACAGCATGGCCATATCCCCACTGAATAACCTGTCTCAGAACAGCATGCCTGTATCCCCACTGAATAATCAGAACAGCCTGTATCCCCACTGAATAACCTGTCTCAGAACAGCATGGCTGATCCAGAACAGCATGGCTGTATCCCCACTGAATAACCTGTCTCAGAACAGCATGGCTGTATCCCCACTGAATAACCTGTCTCAGAACAGCATGGCTGTATCCCCACTGAATAACCTGTCTCAGAACAGCATGGCTGATGGCTCCCCACTGAATAGCCTGTCTCAGAACAGCATGGCTGTATCCCCACTGAATAGCCTGTCTCAGAACAGCATGGCCATATCCCCACTGAATAACCTGTCTCAGAACAGCATGCCTGTATCCCCACTGAATAACCTGTCTCAGAACAGCATGGCTGTATCCCCACTGAATAACCTGTCTCAGAACAGCATGGCTGTATCCCCACTGAATAACCTGTCTCAGAACAGCATGGCTGTATCCCCACTGAATAGCCTGTCTCAGAACAGCATGGCTGTATCCCCACTGAATAGCCTGTCTCAGAACAGCATGGCCATATCCCCACTGAATAGCCTGTCTCAGAACAGCATGGCTGTATCCTCAACTGAATAACCTGTCTCAGAACAGCATGGTTATATCCCCACTGGCACCCTATACCTTATGCATGTACAGTGCACTACTTTATAAGGCTCTGGTCAAATGTAGTGCATTATACACTGTGTACAAAATATTAAGGACATCTTCCTAATATTGGGTTGCAACCCCCTCCCCCCTTTTCCCTCAGAACAGCCTCAATTCGTCGGGGCATGGACTCTATAAGGTGTTGAAAACATTCCACAGGGATGCTGGCCCATGTTGACTCCAATGCTTCCTACAGTTGGTGTGAAGTTGGCTGGATGTTCTTTGGGTGATGGGCCATTCTTGATACACGCGGGAAACCGTTGAGCGTGAAAAACCCAGCCGCGTTGCACTCCTTGACTCAAACCGGTGCGCCTGGCACCTACTTCCCCATTCAAAGGCATCTTTTGTCTTGCCCATTCACCCTCTGAATGGCACACATACACAATTCATGTCTCAATTGTCTCAAGGCTTAAAAATCCTTCTTTAACCTGTCTCCTCCCCTTCATCTACACTGATTTGAAGTGGATTTAACAAGTGACATCAATAAGGGATCATAGCTTTAACCTGGATTCACCTAGTCAGTCTATGTCATGGAAAGAGCAGGTGTTGTTAATGTTTTGTGCACTCGCGTATAGGGAATAGGATGCCATTTGGGATACAGTGAGTTGCAGCTGAATGTATGATTGTAAAATCACCGACTCCATTTTCCCTCAAGTTGGAGAAAAGACCAATTTCTACATCCTCCATTTTTACCTTTATTTAACTAGGCAAGTCAGTTAAGAACAAATTCTTATTTACAATGACGGCCTAGGAACAGTGGGTTAACTGCCTGTTCAGGGGCAGAATGACAGATTTGTACCTTGTCAGCTCGGGGATTTGAACTTGCAACCTTTCGGTTACTAGTCCAACTCTCTAACCACTAGGCTACCCTTCCTCTGCTCTGGATTAGGTTTTAACAGCGGGAACTGGGTTACTGAGATTTCAGAGATTTGTCACCCAAACCCCATTCTCGTTTTCTCGTTTCCCTGGACAATGGCGAGAAACCGGTAAATTATAATAAATGATTTCTATGAACAGCGTGACGTGAAATTAAACTGTTAAATGATGTTCAATGTCTAAATCTGGTTTCTCCAAGGCTTCCTCTGCTCTGCTACCTGCATGATCAATCATCAACCGCTTAGTGTGTGTGTGTGTGTGTATTTTGTGTGTGTGTGTGTGTGTGTGTGTGTGTGTGCGTGTGTGTATGTTGTGTGTGTGTGTATATGTGTGTATGTGTGTGTGTGTGTGTGTGTGTATATGTTGATGTGTGTGTGTGTGTGTGTGTGTGTGTGTGTGTGTGTGTGTGTGTGTGTGTGTGTGTGTGTGTGTGTGTGTGTGTGTGTGTGTGTGTGTAAGACTGTGTGTGTGTGTGTGTATGTGTGTGTGTGTGTTGGTGTGGCCTGCCTTAGGCCATAAATTCAAAGAGCTGTGTGTGACGGATTCTCCTACCATTTCATTTCAATGCCATTTCAAAAAGAAGACAATAACCTTCCTAATAATCCCTCTACATACTGTATCATAACTGGTGAGAGGATATGCTGAGCAATAGAAGGGTAAATTAGCCCACATGCCAAAAAAATAAAAATAAAATGCCCGTGTGACATATCAACTCTCTGACTTCATTCATACATTAGACCAGTCGTCACAATGCTAGCAGACTAGACTACCATATTTACTTAACACACAGTTGCTAATAGAGCACATCCCTCAGGCTACTTGCATGGCTTCTATAAATGTAATTGTTGACTATATGTGCAGGCTACACATGACCTCTCAACACAGTTATGGTAGACAATGTCCAATCTCAATCTCACATCCAAATCTCCACTAACATGTGGCACTGGCAGAGGCTCAAATCGGACCAGTAGCTCACCATGCGCCCACTTTTAACATCCTGAAACAATGTTGCTAATCTCTATTTCTTTGAGCGCTTTTGTGAACACAGTGTATCAGTCATTTTGTGATTAGCAGCAGTGATTAGCAGCAGTGATTAGCAGCAGTTTATATTTGAGCCAGGATCTGTAGAGACACAGCAAGCACTGCAATGCAGTGCCTTAGACACCTGTTTTCTTACTGTAGATGACCTGTTTTCTCACTATAGATGGCCTGTTTTCTTACTGTAGATTACCTGTTTTCTCACTGTAGATGACCTGTTTTCTCACTATAGATGACCTGTTTTCTCACTATAGATTACCTGTTTTCTTACTGTAAATAACCTGTTTTCTTACTGTAGATTACCTGTTTTCTTACTGTAAATAACCTGTTTTCTTACTGTAGATTACCTGTTTTCTCACTGTAGATGACCTGTTTTCTCACTATAGATGACCTGTTTTCTCACTATAGATTACCTGTTTTCTTACTGTAAATAACCTGTTTTCTTACTGTAGATCACCTGTTTTCTCACTATAGATGACCTGTTTTCTCACTATAGATTACCTGTTTTCTTACTGTAAATAACCTGTTTTCTTACTGTAGATTACCTGTTTTCTTACTGTAAATAACCTGTTTTCTTACTGTAGATCACCTGTTTTCTCACATACAAATAGAACAGCTACTGTAGAACAAACAAATCCCCTTGGAGCATGGCAATTCACAACGACATAGTTGTGATCCTGTGTTTTCCGCTGTGCTCTCTGCAGTGCCGGGTCCGATTCGGTCCTCGACAGGAACGTGGCCATCAAGAAGCTCAGCAGACCCTTTCAGAACCAGACCCATGCCAAGAGGGCATACAGGGAACTGGTGCTCATGAAATGTGTCAATCACAAAAACGTGAGTTACAATGTTATGTCTCGTTTAGAAGCAAGTAAGAAGATGTGTGTGTATGTGTGTGTGTGTGTGTGTGTGTGTGTGCATGCTTGATTGTGTCTGTGTGTGTGTGTGTGGTCGTGTTATTAAACTCAAATCAAAGTTTATTTGTCACGTGCGCCGAATACAACAGAATTTCAACCTTACAGTGAAATGCTTACTTACAGGCTCTAACCAATAGTGTAAAAGGTATTAGGGGAACAATAGGTTAGTAAAGAAATGAAACAACAGTAAAAAGACAGGCTATATACAGTAGAGAGGCTATATTCAGTAGTGAGGCTATAACAGTAGCGAGGCTATATACAGTAGAGAGGCTATATACAGTAGTGAGGCTATAACAGTAGCGAGGCCATAAAAGTAGCGAGGCTATATACAGACACCGGTTAGTCAAGCTGATTGAGGTAGTATGTACATGTAGATATGGTTAAAGTGACAATGCATATATGGTAAACAGAGAGTAGTAGCGTAAAAGAGAGGGTGGTGGGTGGAGGGACACAATGCAGATAGCCCGGTTAGCCAATGTGCGGGGGCACTGATTGGTCGGGCCAATTGAGGTAGTATATACATGAATGTATAGTTAAAGTGACTATACATATATGATAAACAGAGAGTAGCAGCAGTGTAAAAGAGGGGTTGGGTGGGGGGACACAATGCAAATAGTCCGGGTAGCCATTTGATTACCTGGTTCAGGAGTCTTATGGCTTGGAGGTAAAAACTGTTGAGAAGCCTTTTTGTCCTAGACTTGGCACTCCGGTACTGCTTGCCATGCGGTAGTAGAGAGAACAGTCTATGACTGGGGTGGCTGGGGTCTTTGACAATTTTTTAGGGCCTTTCTCTGACACCGCCTGGTGTAGAGGTCCTGAATGGCAAGCAGCTTAGCCCCAGTGATGTACTGGGCCGTACGCACTACCCTTTTTAGTGCCTTGCGGTCGGAGGCCGAGCAATTTTCCGTACCAGGAAGTGATGCAACCAGTCAGGATTTTGGCCTTTGTTTTTATTTTGCCTTTGTCCATAGGAATTCCCTTTTTACTTGAACCTCCCAGTGACTGCAGTATGGTGCTGCATCATTAGGAAGCTATATATAAAAACAAATATGGCTGAAGACATAAGAATTTGAAATGTAAATAGCTGTTAATGTTGTAGCTTACTGTACCTAGACTGGAACGTTAACCTGAGACTCTCTCTGTTTGTCCCTCTCTTTCAGATCATCAGTTTATTAAATGTTTTCACACCACAGAAATCATTAGAAGACTTCCAGGATGTGTAAGTGCCAATAAACTTTCAGAGGAAAAATGAACAATTGTGAGATCACTCAGAGAGAATGCAGGGAAAACCTATATTTTCATTTAATCTGACTTTTAATGTGACGTATTACTCTGATTTAACAACAGACAAGCACAAGTGTTACGTACCTTCAAGACTTATTCATTTGGAGAAAAGAAGCAGTGAGACTGAAGTCTGTGAAGGTGGTAGTGAAGTGTAATGTGAAGCCTTCGGGTTCTGTCTCTCTTTGTACTGACCGATGAATGAATTTGTAGACTGCTGATACTGCAGTAAATAGATTGCACCATGCTCGTCTGAAGCAGTTTATCTTCACTATATCCCCGTCTATTAGTCTGGTAGGTAATTCAAATCTGAAAAATTTGCAAATAGATTTTATGAATCTGAAATGTATGAATACATGTAGAATTCTAGGTAATTACATGAAATTGATTGCAAAGTAAAAACAAAATCATTTGTTTATATATATATATAAGTAAATGATTTTGTTATACTACCTCATATATATATATATATTTATATATACTGTAAAGTGGGCAAATACACTTTCCAGTTCCATCAATTGAGTGTGTCAGTGGAACACTGTTGCTTCTGTCCCTCTCCTTACCCCGAGCTGGGCTTGAACCAGGGGCACCCTCTGAACACATCAGCAACTGCCTCCCAAGAAGCATCGTTACCGATCGCGTCACAAAAGCTTGAAGATCAAAGGAAGGGAAACAACTACTTCAAGGTCTCCGAGCGAGTGACGACACGGTTTGAAACGCTACAAGCGCGCAACGCTAACCCGCTAGCCATTTCACACGGGTCACACCAGGACATTGAGATGTGATGGAAAAAAATATGGTAACGAACACGATGACTTCCATGAATCAATGGAGTGGCTGCGGTTCTGGATATTCCGGAAACCGGATTTTTCGTGTCTAAATATACAGGTTGTTTTTGCTGTCAGATTGTTTTAATGTAGCTGCTGCCCCCTCCTTGTTCAGCAATGAACGCCATTGTCTGGTGTAGCCTACGAACTTCATGTTGTACACATAAGAACTGATCAACATGTTCGTACGAACTCCCAATGCAAAACTCAATGAGAAGTTACGCACAAGTATCTAGGCAGCATATCAAACACAAGCAAGACACAGACACGCAACGTAGCCTAATTAGCGATTAAAGTTGTTTTTTAATTATCATTGCAAACATTGGCTAAGCAGGAGGCAGACAGTCAAAGTAGTAGTGTTATTTTTCAGCAACTCTTGGCTACGATATGGCAGCAACTTTAAAGATTATCCTACATCATCACAAATAAAAGATGATTGTTTTTGCTCCAATGCAACGTGTAAGGGCCTGCATTCTGCTTGTGCCACTGCAATATCCATTACAACAGACAGAGAAGGTTCTAGCCTTCATAATAGCCTTGAATGTTTTTATTTTAGCTGTTCAGAAATATGAGGCTGAGACACAGGCTACATCACCATGGTTCAGAAGGGTCTCCTGAGTGAGTGGCACAGCGGTCTAAGGCACCGCATTGCAGTGCTAGAGGCATCAGGACAGATCCTGGTTCGTTCCCAGACTGTCACAACTGGCTGTGATCGGGACCACCCATAGTGGTGGGGCACAATTGGCCCAGTGTCATCTGAGTTAGGGGAGGGTTTGGCCGGGGGGAGGTAGAAGAATTTGTTCTTAACTGACTTGTCTAGTTATATAAAGGGTCAATTAAATAAGAGGCTGAGTAAAGACACGCTTGTGCAGAAAAGTGATCCAGATGCTTATCTTTGAGAAAAAGGTTTCCAGAAGGGAACTCTGTATTCGCAGCCCCGGCCTCCATACAAAGACCATGTAGAATCCCATTGATGCTCTGGCACTGCACAGTGGTGTCCATTGTGTTGAGAAGAGATGAGATGGAGGAGTAGAAGAGAAAGGAGTGAGAGGCAGAATGATAGATTAAACTAGAGCCTCTTGGGTTTAAAGGTCGTGTAGGCCTCAGACCTCTTCTTCATTCTGGATATTATTTCACTACTTTCCCGCCATATTCAAATGCCAACTCAGGGTGTTTACTACTAGTTGTGAAAACATGTCTATCTGTTTTGGAGCACTAACTTTTAGATCTGTCTGGCCCGAAGTAGATCCATCACCACGGTACCCCACGTCTCTTCTTACTAACAGTGTCACTCTGTCAGGTACCTGTGCATGGAGCTGATGGATGCCAACCTGTGCCAGGTGATCCAGATGGAGCTGGACCATGAGAGAATGTCTTACCTGCTCTACCAGATGCTGTGTGGAATCAAACACCTGCACTCCGCGGGCATCATTCACAGGGTGAGATGGCCTCTCTCTCTCTGTGTGTGTGTGTGTGTGTGTGTGTGTGTGTGTGTGGAATCAAACACTTGCACTCCGCTGGCATCATTCCGCTGGCATCATCGTTCGAATCCCCGAGCTGACAAGGTACAAATCTGTCGTTCTGCCCCTGAACAGGCAGTTAACCCACTGTTCCTAGGCCGTCATTGAAAATAAGAATTTGTTCTTAACTGACTTGCCTAGTAAAATAAAGGTTAAAAAAAATTACAATTAAAAATTCACAGGGCGAGATGGCCTCTCTGTGTGTGTGGCTGGCTTCCGGGTTAAGCGAGCAGTGTGTCAAGAAGCAGTGTGTCTTGGCTGGGTTGTGTTTCTGAGGACGCATGGCTCTCAACCTTCGCCTCTCCCGAGTCCGTAGGGGAGTTGCAGCGATGGGACAAGACTGTAACTACCAATTGGATGTCACAATATCAAATTGTGGAGAAAAATGAATGTAATTCATTTTCTATGTCCTTTTTCACATATGAAACAGGACTTTAATCATGCTGAACATTACACTGCTTATAACCCAGTGGGCAAAGCTGATGGAAATGACATCATTGCAACTGCTTCTGCCTGCTGGGATATTCCATCTGTGGACATTTAAACATACTATAGTAGCTAGCACCACCTGTTAAAGTTTTACCTCAGTAACCCTCATCTCTTGTTGTTGCTTTCCCCAAAGGACCTGAAACCTAGCAATATAGTGGTGAAATCTGATTGTACTCTGAAGATCCTGGACTTTGGCTTGGCTAGGACTGCAGGCACCAGCTTCATGATGACCCCGTACGTGGTGACGCGGTACTACAGAGCCCCAGAGGTCATCCTGGGCATGGGGTACAAAGAGAACGGTAAGAAAGGTTCTAGAGGAGGTTCTGGTGTTCTGACACTGTAACATGCTACTGCTGGGACGTGTTCTAATACTTTAAGATGTGTTCTAATACTTTAAGATGTGTTCTAATACTTTAAGATGTGTTCTAATACTTTTAGATGTGTTCTAATACTTTAAGATGTGTTCTAATACTTTAAGATGTGTTCTAATACTTTAAGATGTGTTCTAATACTTTAAGATGTGTTCTAATACTTTTAGATGTGTTCTAATACTTTAACTAACCCACGGACTCCTCAGGTGTGGTAGTGTAACCTCTTCTTTATGACCTTAAGTCAGAATACGTCTACAGTCAGTGGTCTGTAGACAGCAGGGGCCTCTGACAGCCTCTCCACATCATGGAGTAAATACATGCTTAAATAAACCACAAGCAGTGGTGAGTGGGTAACCTTGGCTCTACGCTCATGAATACACTACTAGACGGAGGCCTGTAGGGTGAGAGGCCGGGAGGTGAGCCCATGGATTTCCTGCCATCAGCCAAGCCCCAGGAGACTGGCTTCTTCTCTCTCTCTCTTCATTAATGGAATAGTAATTTGTCTGCGTGCTACGTCTCTGACTAATTATAGTCTGAATAACCAACCGCCTCTTTCAAATCACTCTCTGTTTCCCACGCTCTCTGTCAACAACATCTCTTTCTCAATTCCTCTTTCCTTGATTTCTCACATATTTGATGTATCCTATCCTTGCCACCTTCTCAAAACGCATTGGAGGAGAACTTGAGGGTTCCAAGGGGAGGGACCTAGGGGAGGGTTCCGAGGGGAGGGACCTAGCGTAGGGTTCTGAGGGGGCGACCCAAGGGAGGGTTCCGAGGGGAAGGACCTAGGGGAGGGTTCGAGGGGAGGGACCTAGGGGAGGGACCTAGGGGAGGGTTCCGTGGGGAGGGACCTAGGGAGGGTTCTGAGGGGGCGACCTAAGGGAGGGTTCAGAGGGAAGGGACATAGGGGATGGTCCGAGGGGAGGGACCTAGGGGAGGGTTCTGAGGGGGCGACCTAAGGGAGGGTTCCGAGGGAAGGGACATAGGGGATGGTCCGAGGGAGGGACCTAGGGGAGGGTTCCGAGGGGAGGGACCTAGGGGAGGGTTCCGTGGGGAGGGACCTAGTGGAGGGTTCTAAGCGGGTGACCTAAGGGAGGGTTCCGAGGGAAGGGACCTAAGGGAGGGTTCCGAGGGGAGGGACATAGGGGATGGTACAAGGGGAGGGACATAGGGGATGGTCCGAGGGGAGGGACCTAGGGGAGGGACCTAGGGGAGGGACCTAGGGGAGGGTTCCGTGGGGAGGGACCTAGGGGAGGGTTCTGAGGGGGCGACCTAAGGGAGGGTTCCGAGGGAAGGGACATAGGGGATGGTTTGAGGGGAGGGACCTAGGGGAGAGTTCTGAGGGGGCGACCTAAGGGAGGGTTTTGAGGGAAGGGACATAGGGGATGGTTCGAGGGGAGGGAGGGGAGGGACCGAGGGGAGGGAGGGTTCCGTGGGGAGGGACCTAGGGGAGGGTTCTGAGGGGGTGACCTAAGGGAGGGTTCGAGGGAAGGGACATAGGGGAGGGACCTAGGGGAGGGACCTAGGGGGGGAGGGTTCCGAGGGGAGGGACCTAGGGGAGGGGGTTCCGTGGGGAGGGACCTAGTGGAGGGTTCTGAGCGGGTGACCTAAGGGAGGGTTCCGAGGGATGGGACCTAAGGGAGGGACCGAGGGGAGGGACATAGGGGATGGTACGTGGGGAGGGACCTAGGGGATGGTCCGAGGGGAGGGACCTAGGGGAGGGTTCCGAGGGAAGGGAGGGACCTAGGGGAGGGATCTAGGGGAGGGTTCTGAGGGGGCGACCTAAGGGAGGGTTTTGAGGAAGGGACATAGGGGATGGTTTGAGGGGAGGGACCTAGGGGAGGGTTCTGGGGGGGACCTAAGTGGAGGGGGTTTGAGGGAAGGGACATAGGGGATGGTTCGAGGGGAGGGACCTAGGGGAGGGTTCCATAGGGGGGGGGAGGGACCTAGGGGAGGGTTCCGTGGGGAGGGACCTAGAGGAGGATTCTAAGCGGGTGACCTAAGGGAGGGTTCCGAGGGAAGGGACCTAAGGGAGGGTTCCGAGGGGAGGGACATAGGGGATGGTACAAGGGGAGGGACCTAGGGGAGGGTTCCGTGGGGAGGGACCTAGGGAGGGTTCTGAGGGGGGACCTAAGGGAGGGTTCCGAGGGGAAGGGACATAGGGGATGGTCCGAGGGGAGGGACCTAGGGGAGGGTTCTGAGGGGGACCTAAGGGACGAGGGAAGGGGGAGGGTTTTGAGGGAAGGGACATAGGGGATGGTTCAAGGGGAGGGGGGAGGGACCTAGGGGAGGGTTCCGTGGGGAGGGACCTAGGGGAGGGTTCTGAGGGGGCGACCTAAGGGAGGGTTCCGAGGGAAAGGACATAGGGGATGGTTTGAGGGGAGGGACCTAGGGGAGGGTTCTGAGGGGGCGACCTAAGGGAGGGTTTTGAGGGAAGGGACATAGGGGATGGTTCGAGGGGAGGGACCTAGGGGAGGGTTCCGAGGGGAGGGACCTAGGGGAGGGTTCCGTGGGGAGGGACCTAGAGGAGGGTTCTAAGCGGGTGACCTAAGGGAGGGTTCCGAGGGAAGGGACCTAAGGGAGGGTTCCGAGGGGAGGGACATAGGGGATGGTACAAGGGGAGGGACCTAGGGGAGGGACCTAGGGGAGGGTTCCGTGGGGAGGGACCTAGGGGAGGGTTCTGAGGGGGCGACCTAAGGGAGGGTTCCGAGGGAAGGGACATAGGGGATGGTCCGAGGGGAGGGACCTAGGGGAGGGTTCTGAGGGGGCGACCTAAGGGAGGGTTTTGAGGGAAGGGACATAGCGGATGGTTCGAGGGGAGGGACCTAGGGGAGGGTTCCGTGGGGAGGGACCTAGTGGAGGGTTCTAAGCGGGTGACCTAAGGGAGGGTTCCGAGGGATGGGACCTAAGGGAGGGTTCCGAGGGGAGGGACATAGGGGATGGTACAAGGGGAGGGACATAGGGGATGGTCCGAGGGGAGGGACCTAGGGGAGGGTTCTGAGGGGGCAACCCTAAGGGAGGGTTCCGAGGGAAGGGACCTAGGGGAGGGTTCCGAAGGGAGGGACCTAGGGGAGGGTTCCGTGGGGAGGGACCTAGGGGAGGGTTCAGAGGGGAGGGACCTAGAGGAGGGTTCTGAGGGGAGGGACCTAAGGGAGGGTTCTGAGGGGGCGACCTAAGGGAGGGTTCCGAGGGAAGGGACATAGGGGATGGTCCGAGGGGAGGGACCTAGGGGAGGGTTCCGAGGGGAGGGACCTAGGGGAGGGTTCTGAGGGGGCAACCTAAGGGAGGGTTCCGAGGGAAGGGACCTAGGGGAGGGTTCCGAAGGGAGGGACCTAGGGGAGGGTTCCGTGGGGAGGGACTTAGAGGAGGGTTGTAAGCGGGCGACCTAAGGGAGGGTTCCGAGGGACGGGACCTAAGGGAGGGTTCCGAGGGGAGGGACATAGGGATGGTACAAGGGGAGGGACCTAGAGGAGGGTTCTGAGGGGAGGGACCCAGGGGAGGGTTCTAAGGGGGCGACCTAAGGGAGGGTTCCGAGGGAAGGGACATAGGGGAGGGACCTAGGGGAGGGTTCCGTGGGGAGCGACCTAGGGGAGGGTTCCGAGGGGAGGGACCTAGGGGAGGGTTCCGAGGGGAGCGACCTAGGGGAGGGTTCCGAGGGGAGGGACCTAAGGGAGGGTTCAGAGGGGAGGGACCTTGGATCTTCACGTCTAATACGTTTTGATAAAGAGGCGAGGAGAAAGGATGCTGGGAAAGAGGAACTGAGAAAGAGCCTACGGTTTTCTTTTCTAATGCTAACCTCTGACTTATCTCTCACTCTCTGTCTCTGTACCTGCAGTGGATATATGGTCGGTGGGGTGCATTATGGGAGAAATGGTGCGTCACAAAATTCTGTTCCCTGGCCGGGACTGTATCCTTACTTACTAAGATAATATACATATTTTCAGTTGATCTTGATCAAAGAATAAGGCCAGCATTCAATCCAATCTGCTATTGCGCAGGGCACTATGCTGCTGACAATACATATTTTAAAGGCTATTTTCCCCAACATTCGCAGAGATCGCTTTCGTGGTAAACGCTGCGCAAGCGTAAATTACCCATAATAGTCTGTTACTGTGCTTTAATATGCCATTCTTTGAATCCCGATCTAAGATTTGTGCCTGTAAAATTTGAATGAATAGGTATTTAATAAGTGATTTGTATCAAAATAAAGGAAGTAGAGTACGTACATCAAATCCTACCATTGGCCCAATTCTTTATACATGTATTTTCTGATGATTCTTCTCAGACTCTGAAGGTGAATCGATACCTGTCCTGTCCCCATCTGTTAGGTACTGGGCTGTTCTCTCTGAAGGTGAATCGATACCTGTCCTGTCCTCCTCTGTTAGGTACTGGCCTGTCCTCCTGTTAGATACTGGCCTGTCCTCCTGTTAGGTACTGGCCTGTCCTCCTCTGTTAGGTACTGACCTGTCCTCCTCTGTTAGGTACTGACCTGTCCTCCTCTGTTATGTACTGACCTGTCCTCCTCTGTTAGGTACTGGCCTGTCACCCTGTTAGGTACTGACCTGTCCTCCTCTGTTAGGTACTGATCTTTCCTCCTCTGTTAGGTACTGACCTGTCCTCCTCTGTTATGTACTGACCTGTCCTCCTCTGTTAGGTACTGGCCTGTCCTCCTCTGTTAGGTACTGACCTGTCCTCCTCTGTTAGGTACTGGCCTGTCCTCCTCTGTTAGTTACTGGCCTGTCCTCCTCTGTTAGGTACTGGGCTGTCCTCCTCTGTTAGGTACTGGGCTGTCCTCCTCTGTTAGGTACTGGGCTGTCCTCCTCTGTTAGGTACTGGGCTGTCCTCCCTGTTAGGTACTGGCCTGTCCTCCTCTGTTAGGTACTGGGCTGTCCTCCTCTGTTAGGTACTGGGCTGTCCTCCTGTTAGGTACTGGCCTGTCCTCCTCTGTTAGGTACTGGCCTGTCCTCCTCTGTTAGGTACTGGCTTGTCCTCTCCTCTGTTAGGTACTGGGCTGTCCTCCTCCTCTGTTAGGTACTGGGCTGTCCTCCTCTGTTAGGTACTGGCTTGTCCTCCTCTGTTAGGTACTGCTGGCTGTCCTCCTCTGTTAGGTACTGGGCTGTCCTCCTCTGTTAGGTACTGGCTTGTCCTCCTCTGTTAGGTACTGGGCTACTGGCCTGTCCTCCTCTGTTAGGTACTGGGCTGTCCTCCTCTGTTAGGTACTGGGCTGTCCTCCTCTGTTAGGTACTGGGCTGTCCTCCTGTTAGGTACTGGCCTGTCCTCCTGTTAGGTACTGGCCTGTCCTCCTCTGTTAGGTACTGGCTTGTCCTCCTCTGTTAGGTACTGGCCTGTCCTCCTCTGTTAGGTACTGGGCTGTCCTCCTGTTAGGTACTGGCCTGTCCTCCTGTTAGGTACTGGCCTGTCCTCCTCTGTTAGGTACTGGGCTGTTGTAGGTCTAGTGACTCTAACTAACTTGACATTATTATTATTATTAACATTATAACTCTAATATTTCCATAATTGTATTATTAATTCACCATCTAATACATGAATTAACCTCTCTGAAAAGTGTAATATTAATTCACCATCTAATACATGAATTAACCTCTCTGAAAAGTGTAATATTAATTCACCATCTAATACATGAATTAACCTCTCTGAAAAGTGTAATATTAACAAATTGCTGAATGTACGTTCTTACTAAGGAAGTCATTATCCTTCCTGTATTCTCTTTATTCCGGGACCTCTTTGACAGAATGAGACATTCCTCACTCAGAATATTTATGCTTTTCTTAATTGATATATTTCTGGTGGTGAGTGTGTCTGCCTGGTGCGTGTTGTATACACTGTGGGAATCCACAATATATTCTAAGGCCATTGTGTTATTATCTTAAAGTAGTCAATGCTAATCAAAATGCCAGCAGAGTGAAACATGTATGTTGCTTTTACAGTGGATTTTACCAAGCTAGAACATATGAAAAGTTTCATTCCAAAATGATATATATCCATTATCAGAAATGTTATTCTTTTATTGTTTAAAATCAAATCAAATAAAATCAAATAGATTTATAAAGCCCTTCGTACATCAGCTGATATCTCAAAGTGCTGTACAGAAACCCAGCCTAAAACCGCAAACAGCAAGCAATGCAGGTAGGAAGAAACCTAGAGAGGAAGCACGGTGATTAGAAACCTAGGAAAAACTGGCCCGGGTGGAGAGGAACCAGGAAAGTCCTCTTCTGGCTGGCCAAAACCTGGCCAGGAAGAAACAGGCTGAGAGAGGAACCAGGCTACCAGGGGGGAGTCCTCTTCTTTTTAAAGAACTTATAAAAGAACCAGGGTTGGTCCTCTTCTGGCATGTTTTTTCACTCCCTAATTTTGGCATGGGGTTGTTCAACAATGTATTTGTTTGATGTTTGGTCACTTTCATTTCAGAGAGACAAATAATCATTAATCATTTTTAAATTTTACCAGGTAAGTCAGTTAAGAACAAATTCTTATTTTCAATGACAGCCTAGGAACAGTGGGTTAACTGCCTGCTCAGGGGCAGAATGACAGATTTGTACCTTATCAACTCAGGGATTTGAACTTGCAACCTTCCGGTTACTAGTCCAACGCTCTAACCACTAGGCTACCCTGCTGCCTCTACACTCTAACCACTAGGCTACCCTTGTTTTGTTTTTGAAACTCTACAGTATATCTGTCTCACTCTCAGATAAATAAATAGTACTGCTAGGTTTTACACAGTCAAATGTGACAAAAAAACAACATTTTTAATAAAGAACTGTATAAAATTATGCATTTGTGACATCAATTTAAAAAAAAAATTTTTTTTTAAATGAATCAGTACGATTTGACATTTTAGTCATTTAGCTGATGCTTTTATCCAGAGCAACTTACAGTTAGTTCATTCATCTTAAGATCGGTAGGTGAGACCGCCACATATCACAGTCAAATGTACAGGATAGTCCGAGTTGATATTCACTTAATAATAAGGAATCCCCCTCGAACATTGACCCCCATTGTAAAAGAGCCAACTTCGTTGTCAATTTGTTGTTTTGTTATACAGAAATAACAAAACATGCCGAAAAGCCGCTGTGTTGTTCAATGTAACCAGGTCAAAAATCCCGACCTACGGTTTGCAATTGACCCACATGGGGAAATAGAGCCTGTGAGAAGTGCCCTGTGACTTCAGGCTATTCAACATGGGAGATTGGGACACATGGGGAAATATAGCCTGTGAGAAGTGCCCTGTGACTTCAGGCTATTCAACATGGGAGATTGGGACCCATGGGGAAATATAGCCTGTGAGAAGTGCCCTGTGACTTCAGGCTATTCAACATGGGAGATTGGGACACATGGGGAAATATAGCCTGTGATAAGTGCCCTGTGACTTCAGGCTATTCAACAACATGGGACTTCAGGCTATTCAACATGGGAGATTGGGACACATGGGGAAATAGAGCCTGTGAGAAGTGCCCTGTGACTTCAGGCTATTCAACATGGGAGATTGGGACACATGGGGAAATATAGCCTGTGAGAAGTGCCCTGTGACTTCAGGCTATTCAACATGGGAGATTGCTCCCTAAAGCACTTCTGTGAGCAGGCCTTTCTAATCGACCTGGCCCGGGTATCCTGGAAGGACATTGACCTCATCCCGTCAGTTGAGGATGCCTGGTCATTCTTTAAAAGTAACTTCCTCACCATTTTAGATAAGCATGCTCCGTTCAAAAAATGCAGAACTAAGAACAGATACAGTCCTTGGTTCACCCCAGACCTGACTGCCCTCGACCAGCACAAAAACATCCTGTGGCGGACTGCAATAGCATCGAATAGTCCCCGTGATATGCAACTGTTCAGGGAAGTCCGGAACCAATACACGCAGTCAGTCAGGAAAGCTAAGGCCAGCTTCTTCAGGCAGAAGTTTGCATCCTGTAGCTCCAACTCCAAAAAGTTCTGGGACACTGTGAAGTCCATGGAGAACAAGAGCACCTCCTCCCAGCTGCCCACTGCACTGAGGATAGGTAACACGGTCACCACCGATAAATCCATGATTATCGAAAACTTCAATAAGCATTTCTCAACGGCTGGCCATGCCTTCCGTCTGGCTACTCCAACCTCGGCCAACAGCTCCGCCCCCCCGGCAGCTCCTCGCCCAAGCCTCTCCAGGTTCTCCTTTACCCAAATCCAGATAGCAGATGTTCTGAAAGAGCTGCAAAACCTGGACCCTTACAAATCAGCTGGGCTTGACAATCTGGACCCCCTATTTCTGAAACTATCCGCCGCCATTGTCGCAACCCCTATTACCAGCCTGTTCAACCTTTCTTTCATATCGTCTGAGATCCCCAAGGATTGAAAGCTGCCGCAGTCATCCCCCTCTTCAAAGGGGGAGACACCCTGGACCCAAACTGTTACAGACCTATATCCATCCTGCCCTGCCTATCTAAGGTCTTCGAAAGCCAAGTCAACAAACAGGTCACTGACCATCTCGAATCCCACCGTACCTTCTCCGCTGTGCAATCTGGTTTCCGAGCCGGTCACGGGTGCACCTCAGCCACGCTCAAGGTACTAAATGATATCATAACCGCCATCGATAAAAGACAGTACTGTGCAGCCGTCTTCATCGACCTTGCCAAGGCTTTCGACTCTGTCAATCACCATATTCTTATCGGCAGACTCAGTAGCCTCGGTTTTTCGGATGACTGCCTTGCCTGGTTCACCAATTACTTTGCAGACAGAGTTCAGTGTGTCAAATCGGAGGGCATGCTGTCTGGTCCTCTGGCAGTCTCTATGGGGGTGCCACAGGGTTCAATTCTCGGGCCGACTCTTCTCTCTGTATATATCAATGATGTTGCTCTTGCTGCAGGCGATTCCCTGATCCACCTCTACGCAGACGACACCATTCTATATACTTTCGGCCCGTCATTGGACACTGTGCTATCTAACCTCCAAACAAGCTTCAATGCCATACAACGCTCCTTCCGTGGCCTCCAACTGCTTTTAAACGCTAGTAAAACCAAATGCATGCTTTTCAACCGATCGCTGCCTGCACCCGCATGCCCGACTAGCATCACCACCCTGGATGGTTCCGACCTTGAATATGTGGACATCTATAAGTACCTAGGTGTCTGGCTAGACTGCAAACTCTCCTTCCAGACTCATATCAAACATCTCCAATCGAAAATCAAATCAAGAGTCGGCTTTCTATTCCGCAACAAAGCCTCCTTCACTCACGCCGCCAAGCTTACCCTAGTAAAACTGACTATCCTACCGATCCTCGATTTCGGCGATGTCATCTACAAAATGGCTTCCAACACTCTACTCAGCAAACTGGATGCAGTCTATCACAGTGCCATCCGTTTTGTCACTAAAGCACCTTATACCACCCACCACTGCGACTTGTATGCTCTGGTCGGCTGGCCCTCGCTACATATTCGTCGCCAGACCCACTGGCTCCAGGTCATCTACAAGTCCATGCTAGGTAAAGCTCCGCCTTATCTCAGTTCACTGGTCACGATGGCAACACCCATCCGTAGCACGCGCTCCAGCAGGTGTATCTCACTGATCATCCCTAAAGCCAACACCCCATTTGGCCGCCTTTCGTTCCAGTACTCTGCTGCCTGTGACTGGAACGAATTGCAAAAATCGCTGAAGTTGGAGACTTTTATCTCCCTCACCAACTTCAAACATCAGCTATCTGAGCAGCTAACCGATCGCTGCAGCTGTACATAGTCTATTGGTAAATAGCCCACCCATTTTCACCTACCTCATCCCCATACTGTTTTTATTTATTTACTTTTCTGCTCTTTTGCACACCAATATCTCTACCTGTACATGACCATCTGATCATTTATCACTCCAGTGTTAATCTGCAAAATTGTAATTATTCGCCTACCTCCTCATGCCTTTTGCACACATTGTATATAGACTCCCCCTTTGTTTTCTACTGTGTTATTGACTTGTTAATTGTTTATTCCATGTGTAACTCTGTGTTGTCTGCTCACACTGCTATGCTTTATCTTGGCCAGGTCGCAGTTGCTAGCCTACCTGGTTAAATAAAGGTAAAAAAAAAATTGGGACACATGGGGAAAAATGAGAAGTGCCCTTGTTCTCAACTAGCCTACCTGGTTAAATAAAGGTAAAAAAAAAAAATTGGGACACATGGGGAAATAGAGCCTGTGAGAAGTGCCCTGTGACTTCAGGCTATTCAACATGGGAGATTGGGACACATGGGGAAATAGAGCCTGTGAGAAGTGCCCTGTGACTTCAGGCTATTCAACATGGGAGATTGGGACACATGGGGAGCCATTGTCCAAGCACGTAGATATGTGTGCAGAAAACATTTAATCACAGGTAAGACATTTAACTTGTTTAGTACAGTCTGTTTGTAACTCCACTCACTACTTGTAGCTGTATAGCCAGTTTGTTTGTGTTGTTGGTCTTGGCTAGCTTAATGTTCTGGTTGGTAGCTAGCTAGCACACACTCACATCGAGCAAAAAACTTGAACTTTGTCAAACACAATTTTCTTGTTGTCTGCCTGTTTTAGTCAATTATATAACTACAATAAATAAAAGAACAACAAGTCTAAAGATTCATTTTCAACACTGCCTGCTCCCTAGCGTTCTCACTACTTAGAAACACGTAAATACTTTTCAGAACCGTTGACCGCTACAAAGGTCAAGTTTTTGCTGTGAGCCAATGGGGTAACCTAGGTAACCGCATGTTGTTTTCCCCACAGGCGGGCGGGTCCTCGACGTTCTATCTAAAACCGACTGGGACTATACGAACATTCCATACCAGCTAAACAATGGAAATATAGCACTTTGCCAGAATTTTTTTAACACACATCTATTAATTAAAAATCGGAGAAAAGTAATATTTTACACACACATGATTCTAACCATTAGCATTCATTTCTGATGAAAAAAACACAAATGTGAAAAATAGCTGGATATAGCATTTTGGAACGAAGCTATTCATATCCACTAGAGAGTGGCTTTACCTACAGGGCTTTAGAAAAGCCCTGTTAGAACAGGCATGTGTCATGTTGTATGTCAGGGCGCAGTGTGTGGTGGATGGAGTTAGTATCACAGGAGGTTGGTGGCGCCTTAATTGGGGAGGACGGACTTGTGGTAATGGCTGAAGCAGAATTGGTGGAATGGTATCAAATACATCAAACACGTGGTTTCCATGGTTTCCATGGGTTTGATGCCATTCCATTTGCTCCGTTCCAGCCATTATTATGATCCGTCTTCCCCTCAGCAGCCTCCACTGGTTTGTATGTGTCATGTGTCATACATGCTGAGTGACTGGTATGGGACTGTGTCTGGCTACAGTGGACATGTGGTCTGTGGGCTGCATCTTTGGAGAGGTGATAAGAGGGACAGTGCTGTTCCCAGGCACCGACCGTATCCTTGCCTCACTTCTGGAACAAATCATCAACACTATACTGCACACTGCTAGAAGAAATGGCGTTGTGAAGAACCAAATAGGGTTCAATGGCTAGCGGCATACAGTATAGGCCCTATAGAACCTTTAGATAATAGGGACAGTGCTGTTCTCAGGCACCGACCGTATCCTTGCCTCCTTCTATAGACTATAACTAGTATTAACACAATAGCCTCCTTTTTCCTGATTGTGTCCACATCCTGATTGTGCCTACATTTGTAGACGGGTGTAGATGATCAAAAGACACGTTGGGATCTGATTGTGATCAGATCTTCCTGATCACCTCTGGTGGTAGTCAGGCACGCATTATGTCTGGATTTCTCACAAGTGTAGACGGACCTGGACAGTAAAAGCATATAAATCATCATTATTCTGCCTTTTAAAACCATTGACAGCTGGCGCCATTGACTTTTGACATCAATATGTGTTTTAAAAGAAATCAATAATATTTTAGAAGAATATCTGTCAAATAATTTGCATACGGGGAAGGACAGGGACATTTGGTCACAATGCAGACACAGTGGAGGGATAATAAACACATTTTAATACCACGTGTAGACATATATCTGAAAATCTGGGCACAATCAGAATGTGGTTCAGATCAGGACCAAGGATGCATGTTAGCGCCAGGTTTAAACAGGGCTAATGATACAATGCGCTCCATAGATCTGCTACTAGAGCACCACCGCTAACTAGCTTGCGATTTCACACCTGCCTCGTTCTGGCTTTGTTCCAGTCTTTACAGGCTACAACATATCAGGGCTGTCATTGAGACGAGCAGTTTGAACACCCTTATAAAAGCGGAACATTTTGAAAATAGCGTAAATTCAAGATGAGGGGATACTGATAATATTTAACGGGGATTAAATGCTTTCTTTTAAAACACAAATTAAGATACGTAGCTATATGGAAAGGTTTTAGAATACATTTCAGCAAATTGTTTTAATCAAATTAGACAAGCTAAACATCCGTGTAGAATAATTTTAGGGAATTAATGAAAAGGTCCGCAAGCTTCTCATTTCACAGCATGGTGTAGATGCGATTCCCAAAGTGGGATGTAGACAAAGAGGAAATGAATCCGGCGTTCCAGCAGGATGAGCTCATGTGTTTCTGGATGTCCTGGCTGGCTGGCAGACATCCTCTACCACCCCCTCTGAGAACGTTGGGAGATGGAGAGAACAAAGACTCAACCATCTACGCCATCACCCCCCTTCCTCAGCTTGGCCACCTCCTATTCACCTACATACAAATACACACACACCATCCTTACCCCTCTGTTCCTATCCTAAAATAGTGTTCATCATTCAAAATCAACATTCAATTTTATTTGCCATTTGTAATAAATGTAATGGAAATATTCCCAGAACTCTTATAAAAATAAAATAGAACAGCCATCTTTAACACAAAATCACACCAACCAGCCTCTGGAACGTTCTACAGTACCCCTTCTTCTGCCTTCATATTGATAAAGTATATTTTATAGAACCCAGAGAGAACTTTGGGACGTTCCAATCTGCTAGTTTTAAAACCCACCTTAAGC
>NC_056437.1:8577134-8657134 GCF_018296145.1 Oncorhynchus tshawytscha
TCCTGTCTCCTGCCTGCCGCCTCCTGTCTCCTGTCTCCTGCCTGCCGCCTCCTGTCTCCTGTCTCCTGTCTCCTGCCGCCTCCTGTCTCCTGTCTCCTGTCTCCTGCCTCCTGTCTCCTGTCTCCTGCCGCCTCCTGTCTCCTGTCTCCTGTCTCCTGTCTCCTGCCGCCTCCCGTCTCCTGCCTCCTGTCTTCTGTACCTCCTGCCTGCCGCCTCCTGTCTCCTGTCTCCTGTCTCCTGCCGCCTCCTGTCTCCTGTCTCCTGCCACCTCCTGCCTGCTATCTCCTGCCACCTCCTGCCTGCTGTCTCCTGTCTCCTGCCACCTCCTGCCTGCTACCTCCTGCCTACTGTCTCCTGCTGGCTAATGTGTCCTGTATGTTGCCCCCTGTCTCTTGTCTCCTGTCTCCCGCCTCCTGCGGCCTGCCTGCTACCTCCTAGCTCCTTCCTGCTGACTGCCTGATCCCTGCAGAAATCAGACTTAAGGAGAGGAGATGGGCTGCTAGAGGAATACACCCACTGAGTTAGAGCTGTGTTATAGCGGCTGTGTCAGATATACTAGAGGAATACACCCACTGAGTTAGAGAGGACATAGTGGTTACAGTCACAGCCAGAGACGGAAGGAAAGATGTAGTGTTAAAGTGACTGTGTTAGAGAGGGAGTGTGTTAGAGAGGGAGTGTGTTAGAGAGGGAGTGTGTTAGAGAGGGAGTGTGTTAGAGAGGGAGTGTGTTAGAGAGGGAGTGTGTTAGAGAGCGAGTGTGTTAGAGAGCGAGTGTGTTAGAGAGAAACTGCATTAGAGTGATTGACTACTGAGCTGAGCCGAGCCAAACCGACCAGAGATGTACTGGGCTAGCCTGGCTATGCATCCACCATAATTACTGGAACCGTGCTGGAAAGGACAATGTCAAAATAAAATATTTCAGCTGGAACAGTATATGCTTGGGGTCGGCATGATAGTGTGAAAAGTGTATGAGAGCACTGTTTACGTAGCTGTACTGGAGGCTAGGCAGGAGCCTGGGAAATCCTGTTAGGACTAAAGCTAGTGGAGCCGTGGTCTTTGGTTACACTGCATGCTGAGAGAGCTGCTATCCTAGAGATAAGGAGTGACTCAGAGGAGGGAGCGTCTGAGCCGCCATTTTGGAGATTGCTATGGCTGGCCTATAGCTGCTGGCATGGTGATGCAGCACAGTGTGGGGAATGGTGATGAGAGAAGGTACAGTGCAGATCGTCTGACTGCTGCTAATAGACTATTTATAGTGAGTCAGACTGTCAGGGCCGTACGAGGGGTGGAGGGAGGGATGAAGGGATGGGGGAAGGATGAAGGGATGGGGTGAGGGATGGAGGGAGGGAGGGATGGAAGGATGGATGGATGGTGGGAGGGATGGGATAGAGGGATGGGGAGGGATGAATGGAGGGGCTGTGGGAGGGATGGAGGGGCTGTGGGATGGTTGGATGGAAGGATGTGGCAGGGATGGGATGGATAGATGGAGGGGCTGTTGGAGGGATGGATGGAAGGATGGTGGGAGGGATAGATGGAGGGGTTGTGGGAGGGATGGAGGAGCTGTGGGAGAGATGGAGGGATGGATAGAAGGACGGTGTGAGGGATGGAGGGATTGGGGGTTGTGGTAGGGATTGTGGGGTTGTGGGAGGGATTGGGGGTTGTGGGAGGGATGGGGGAGCTGTGGGAGGGATGGAGGAGCTGTGGGAGGGATTGAGGGGCTGTGGGAGGGATGGGTAGAAGGATGGTGGGAGGGACAGAGGGATTGGGGGGTTGTGGGAGGGATTGGGGGGTTGTGGGAGGGATTGGGGGGTTGTGGGAGGGATTGTGGGTTAAGAGTTTGGTATTGTGGAACTGAACAGTTCATATTGGTACAAGAGCAGGAAGCACAGATGGATTCATCATGATCATGTTTTTTTATTTTGTGAATTTGCATCTAAAGAAATATTACATTTGTAATTTAAGGCTAATACAAAAAGTTGTAAGAGCATTGTAATTCATAACCTTGAGAAACAAGTAGGTTACTAGCAAGCTCTCTTTTCTCTTCTGACATGAGATTGAGTGTGTTGAACCATAATATTCCTTGAGTGTTAAGCCTTGACTGTGGTGCTATGGAAACAGAAGAGGGAAAAATCTTAAAGGAACAGTAAACTATTGTCTCACATGGAGACAATATGAGACAAAGTAGTGCACTACAGATGGGATAGAGTGCCGTTTTGGATGCACATAATGTTTGATAGACAGTGTTTTATTGCTGATTGAGTTTCTCCCTTCTCCTATTCTATCCATTTACTCTGACCCCACTCTCTCTGTCTCCTCTCTCCTTCCTTGACTCTGACGCTTCTCTCTCTCTCTCTGCTTCTCTCTGTCTCCACAGCCAGCCAGGCCAGAGACCTGTTGTGTAAGATGTTGATTATTGATCCAGCCAAGCGGATACAAGTGGACGAAGCTTTACAGCACCCCTACATCAACGTTTGGTACGACCCAGCCGAGGTGGAGGCGGTGAGTAGGAGGAGTCTGTAGCTAGAACTCACTGGCAGCCATATCAGTTAGTAGCCCTAGGTCAATCCTACAGCTTGGTACTTGTTTAGTTTGGTCTGTTTTCATCTGCCTTGTGTTTGTATTAGTGGTGTGTAGATATATTATTTTTTATGTTACATTCCCCTCTCATAATGGTTACTATAGGAACCATCCAGAGAAACATTTCTGTTGTTGTCTTTGTTGTTTAGTTTGTATCCCCTGCTTGCTCTTCATGGTTTGACCTTTTATGGCAATCCTTTTACCCACCACAGTCTGGCATTAGGTAGTCATGGAAACATGTACGCATGTTACTGACTATCATGGTACTGTAGAGACATAACAGTGGGCTCAACTGGTTGTTTTACCCATAGAAATATATACTATGGTTTTACCTGCTGGAATGTGCTTGATTCCTCAAATAGAGCACAGATACAAAACCCAGTCTCACTGCTCACTGCTTTGGGAGAATACAGTATAGTTCATTCTCATCCAAGGAGCTGTGTGATAAGGATAGTTAATACTGGATCATATAGCAGAGCAGGCATTTCTTGGTTATGTACTGAAGTATAGTCATTCCCTTTTAAAGACCTTCATCACTGTGGGATAATAGTGAGTTTGGGAAAAAGCCATTTGCAGCCTGTCTCTTACTTGATGAAGACTTTAGATGCATTTCACATCAAGTAGGCCTATCTGCCTATGCATAATGCAATACAGTGTGACATGGCCTTCTCTGAACCCAGTGAAGCAGACAGAACTGGGATGCTGAATGAAAAGTTAACCTCTCTGTTAGCCTGGAACCCAAACTGATACAATCTCTTCCCAATAGTGAAATGTAGTGTATTAGTATATTAGTTTGGATTTCAGCATACGACTCTATGTGAAAGAGGTGTACAAATATAGAGTATCAATGACTCTCAACAAGATCAATTAAGTAGATTTGAATCAAGTTTATTTTATTTTGTTATTTGCAATAAATCGTACACCTTCATTATAATATCTATGTTCGACAGTTGGAATATGCATTTTAAAGTATATTATTATATGATATTGTGTAATATGTACATTTAATTTGTAGCATGTCTCATTCTTTTGTGAAAACATACATTTTACTTAATCAAAACAAAAATGACCAAAAAGTGACATTTTACTGTTTTATGATGGGATATTCTATATTGTTGTATAGATGTGATATATAGATTATATTGGCCATCAATGGCATTACATTTTCCCTGAAACCAATGTACTGTTTTCTCCCCTCTTTATTGTTCATTTCATGCTGATGAAGGCCAGGGATCTCGTCCAAATATCTATGGTAAATAAAAAAATGACTTACACCAAGAGAAATATATCTCCTATACAGCATATACAGCAGTACAAACATGATATGACCACATATGGCTTTACGAAACTGTATTTGGGGGTAGGTAGTCAAAACCCCATCTTCAGAACTTTTTCACTGACCCAAAATTGAGAAATGTGTCATACATACTCTTAGAAATAAAGGTGCTACGTAGAACCATAAAGGGTTCTTTCGGCCGTCCCTGTAGGAGAATAACACGTTTGGTTCTAGGAGTGTACAGAATGGAGAGCATTACAAACATGATATGACCAAAATTGCACTATCCTAAGGAACCCTTATACTTCAGACAAAAAAAAGGTATATAATGTTGTCAATCAACAATGACAAGCCACCTGGGTCTGACAACTTGGATGGAAAATTACTGAGGATGATAGCAGACAATATTGCCGCTCCTATTTGCTATCACTTCAATCTAAGCCTACAGAAAAGTGTGTGCCCTGGAGTGAAGCCAAAGTCATTCCACTACACAAGAATAACAAAGCACCTTTTTACTGGCTCAAACAGCCGACCGATCAGCCTGTTACCAACCCTTAGTAAACTTTTTTGAAAAAATTGTGGTTGCAAGATACAATGCTATTTCAAAGTAAACAAAATCACAACAGGCTTTAGCATGCTTATAGGGAAGGGCACTCAACATGTACACGGCACTTACACAAATGACTGATGATTGGCTGAGAGAAATTGATAATAAGAAGATTGTGAAAGCTGTTTTGTTAGACTTCAGTGCAGCTTTTGACATTATCGACCGTAATCTGCTGCTGTAAAAACAAATGTGTTATGAATTTACATCCCCCGCTATATTGTGGATCGAGAATTACCTGTCTAACAGAACACCGAGGGTGTTCTTTAATGGAAGCCTCTCCAACAAAATCCAGGTAGAGTCAGGCATTCTCCAGGGTAGCTGGCAAGGCCCCTTACTTTTTTTCAATCTTTACTAATCACACTGCCACGGGCTTTGAGTAAAGCCAGCGTGTCTATGTATTCTGATGACTCAACACTATACATGTCGGCTACCACAGCAAGTGAAATCACTGCAAAACTTAAACAAAGATCTGCAGTCAGTTTTAGAATGGGTGGCAATAAATGAACTAGTCCTCAATATTTCAAAAACGAAAAGCATTATATTTGCAACAAATCATTCACTAAACCCTAAACCTCAACTAAATCTTGTAATGAATAATGTGGAAATTCAGCACGTTGAGGAGACTAAACTGCTTGGAGTAACCCTGCATTGTAAACGGTCGTGGTCATAACATATTGATGTAATGGTAGCTAAGATGGGGAGAAGTCTGTCTGTAATAAAGTTCTGCTCTGCTTTCTTGACATTGCTATCAACAGAACAAGTCCTACAGGCCCTAGTTTTGTCGCACCTGGACTACTGCCCTGTTATATGGTCAAGTGCCACAAAGAGAGACGTAGGCGAATTCCAGTTGGCCCAGAACAGAGCAGCACGGCCGGCCCTTAAATGTACACAGAGAACTAACATCAATGACATGCATGTCCATCTCTCCTGGCTCAAAGTAGTGGAGCGATTGATTGCATCAGTACTTGTCTTTGTGGGAGGTATTGACATGTTGAAAGCACTGAGCTATCTGTTTAAATGACTTGCACACAGCTTGGTGGTGTGCATACCCAACATACGCAACAAGACATGCCACTGTAACAGTTTAACTTTCGTCCGTCCCCTCGCCGGGCTCGAACTAGGGACCCTCTGCACACAAGACAACAGTCACCCACAAAGCATCGTTACCCATCGCGCCACAAAAGCCACGGCCCTTGCAGAGCAAGGGGAACCACTACTTCAAGGTCTCAGAGCGAGTGACGAGTGACGTCACCGATTGAAACGCTATTAGCGCGCACCACCACTAACTAGCTAGCCATTTCACATTGGCTACACCACCAGAGGTCTCTTCACAGTCCCTCAAGTCCAGAACAGAATATGGGAGGCGCACAGTACTACATAGAGCCATGACTACATGGAACTCTATTCCACAGTACTACATAGAGCCATGACTACATGGAACTCTATTCCACAGTACTACATAGAGCCATGACTACATGGAACTCTATTCCACAGTACTACATAGAGCCATGACTACATGGGACTCTATTCCACAGTACTACATAGAGCCATGACTACATGGAAATCTATTCCACATCAGGTAACTGATGGCAGCAGTAAAGTCAGATTAAAAATAAAAACAGATAAAACTACACCTTATGGAACAGATTGTGGGGAGACAGACACAAACACATATGTACACACACACACACCTAATAATCCCCAGTGTTCAATTGGCTCATTCATCCCCCTCCTCTCCCCTGTAACTATTCCCCAGGTCGTTGCTGCAAATGAGAACGTGTTCTCAGTCAATTTACCTGGTAAAATAACGGATAAATAAATAAATAAAATAAATAAACATGCTAACACGCAATCCACACACATGTACATTAATATTGTTATATTGCTGTATTATGTATTTTTGTATTGGAGATATGTTGTGGTAGATAGTGTGTAGTATTGTGTGATATACTGTTTTATTTTGTATGTAATTGCCTTAATCCTGTATGGACCCCAGGAAGTGTAGCAGCAGCTAATGGTGATCCTTAATAAACAGAAAAATACTGAATACTAACTCAGAGACTATGTGGCAGGATGTCTGTGTGCCGTGCATGTCTGTGTGGCAGGATGTCTGTGTGGCAGGATGTCTGTGTGGCTTTCTCCTCACTAACAGGAAGTAACATACCGTCTGGCTGCATCTATGAATACCGAAGCCATTTTTCACTGTAGAAGTGGTCATTATGTGTTGATGAAACTGCAAGAAAACCGTGCTGTAGCCTTCTGTACTTCTGTGCTATCTTATTGCAATCTTAAAATAAATGAAAAAACCTATAGATTTGATAAATTGGTTCGTAGTAACACTACCTAAATATCCTCTGTGTTATAGACATATGATAACATCTGGACAGTAGTCCTGTACAGTACACATGCAGCATGTACAGTACCTCGAGATTCGTCAGAACTTTTTCTCAGGCTCATCCTTTCGCTTTGATTGATACTCTGCTGAACAACTACCTACCGGTCTCGTGACAAATCCTTGGAAGCAGCCTGTAATGTTGTAGTCCAGTAGTGTACGCATTGACCTCTTAATTAGCCCACTTCCAAGGTCACATCATGAATGTGATTTATATGAAGTCTCGTCAAAAATATTCCTCATGTTTGACATTCTACCACCCTGGGGCTACTAGGTAGCCTAGTAGTTGGAGCGTTGGACTAGTAACCGAAAGGTTGCAAGTTCAAATCCCCAAGCTGAAGAGGTAAAAATCTGTCATTCTGCCACTGAACTAGGCAGTTAACCCACTTTTCCTAGGCCATCATTGAAAATAAAAATTTGTTCTTAACTGACTTGCCTAGTTAAATAAAGGTAAAAAATAAATAAATAAAATGTTTAAAAAATTCAGATAGGGATGGAGACGATAAAGTTGAGGGTAGTTGGAGGAGTACCAAGGAGATACAAATGATTGACAGGCATCAGTTGATGTCTGCAGCACTGGTAGGCTGCCATGCCTATAGTATGTTACATACAACAACACAGTCAGATGTCCTATACTATTATCCTGTCGTCTATACCTGTCATATACAGTGCATTTGTAAAGTATTCAGACCCTTTGACTTTTTCCACATTTTGTTACGTTACTGTCACGTCTACTCCTGCTCCTCCACTCCGGCGTTTGACGTTGCCGGTATACTAACCACCGGTCCTGGCATCCATCATTACGCGCACCTGGCATCCATCATTACGCGCACCTGGCACCAATCATTATGCTTCATCTTGAGGCACACCTGGACTCCATTACCTCACTTTTTCCCTCCCCTGGCATCACAATACCCCATTATGACAAAGCGAAAACAGGTTTTTAGACTTCTTTGCACGTTTATTAAAATTAAAAAACAGAAATACCTTATTTAGGTAAGCATTCAGACCCTTTGCTACGAGACTGGAAATTGAGCTCAGGTGCATCCTGTTTCCATTGCTCATCCTTGAGATGTTTCTACAACTTGGTTGGAGTCAACCTGTGGTAAATTCAATTGATTGGACAGTACACACCTGTCTGTATAAGGTCCTACAGTTGACAGTGCACATTGGAGCAAAAACCAAGTCATGAGGTTGAAGTAATTGTCCGTAGAGCTCCGAAACAGGATTGTGTCGAGGTACAGATATGGGGAAGGGTACCAAAAATGTTCTGCAGCATTGAAGGTCCCCAAGATCACAGTGGCCTCCATCATTCTTAAATGGAAGAAGTTTGGAACCACCAAGACTCTTCCTAGAACTGTCTGCCTGACCAAACTGAGCAATCGAGGGAGAAGTTCTTGGTCAGGGAGGTGACTCTGCCAGAGCTCCAGAGTTCCTCTGTGGAGATGGGAGAACCTCCCAGAAGGACAACCATCTCCGCAGCGCTCCACCAATCAGGCCTTTATGGTAGATTGGCCAAACGGAAGCCACTCCTCAGTAAAAGCCACATGAAAGTCCAATTGGAGTTTGCCAAAAGGCACCTAAAGGATTCTCAGACCATGAGAAACATGATTCTCTTGTCTGATTAAACTAATATTGAACTCTTTGGCCTGAATGCCAAGTGACACGCCTGGAGGAAACCTGGCACCATCCCTACGGTGAAGCATGGTGGTGGCAGCATCATGCTGGGGGGATGTTTTTCAGGAGCAGGGACTGGGAGACTAGTCAGGATCGAGGGAAAGATGAACAGAGGAAAGTACAGAGAGATCCTTGATGAAAATCTTCTCCAGAGTGCTCAGGACCTCAGACTGGGGTGAAGGTTCACCTTCCAACAGGACAATGAACCTAAGGACACAGCCAAGACAATGCAGGAGTGGCTTCGGGACAAGTCTCTGAATGTCCTTGAGTGGCCCAGCCAGAGCCCGGACTTGAACCAGATCGAACATCTCTGGAGACCTGGAAATAGCTGTGCAGCAACACTCCCCATCCAACCTGACAGAGCTTGAGAGGATCTGCAGAGAAGAATGGGAGAAACTCCCCAAATACAGGTGTGCCAAGCTTGTAGCATCATACCCAAGGAGACTCAAGGCTGTAATTGCTGCCAAAGTACTGCCAAGGGCCTTGAATACTTATGTAAATGTAATATTTCAGTTGTTTGTTGTTTTTTTGTTTTTTTTAATTGCAAAAATGTCTAAAAACCTGTTTTTGCTTTGTCATTATGGGATATTGTGTGTAGATTGATGAGTAAAAAAGAACTATTTAGTCAATTTCAGAATAAGGCTGTAATGTAACAAAATGTGTAAAAGGTCTAGGGGTCTGAATACTTTCCGAATGCACTGGACTATACTCCTGTCATCTATATCCGTCCTATACTATACTCCTGTCATCTATATCTGTCCTATACTATACTCCTGTCATCTATATCTGTCCTATACTATACTCCTGCCCTATACTATACTCCTGTCCTATACGATAGTCCTGTCCTATACTATACTCCTGCCCTATGCTATAGTCCTGCCCTATACTATACTCCTGTCCTATACTATACTCCTGTCATCTACATCCGTCCTATACTATACTCCTGCCCTATACTATACTGCTGCCCTATACTATACTCCTGCCCTATACTATACTCCTGGACTATACTATACTCCTGTCATCTATATCTGTCCTATACTATAACTCCTGCCCTATACTATACTCCTGCCCTATACTATACTCATGCCCTATACTATACTCCTGTCACCTATATCCGTCCTATACTATACTCCTGCCCTATACTATACTGCTGCCCTATACTATAGTCCTGTCCTATACTATACTCCTGTCATCTACACCCGTCCTATACTATACTCCTGCCCTATACTATACTCCTGCCCTATACTATACTCCTGTCCTATACTATACTCCTGTCATCTATATCCGTCCTATACTACACTCCTGTCATCTATATCTGTCCTATACTATACTCCTGTCATCTATATCTGTCCTATACTATACTCCTGCCCTATACTATACTCCTGTCCTATACGATAGTCCTGTCCTATACTATACTCCTGTCCTATACTATAGTCCTGTCCTATACTATACTCCTGCCCTATGCTATAGTCCTGCCCTATACTATACTCCTGTCCTATACTATACTCCTGTCATCTACATCCGTCCTATACTATACTCCTGCCCTATACTATACTGCTGCCCTATACTATACTCCTGCCCTATACTATACTCCTGTCATCTATATCTGTCCTATACTATACTCCTGCCCTATACTATACTCCTGCCCTATACTATACTCCTGCCCTATACTATAGTCCTGTCCTATACTATACTCCTGTCATCTATATCCGTCCTATACTATACTCCTGCCCTATACTATACTGCTGCCCTATACTATACTCCTGCCCTATACTATACTCCTGGCCTATACTATAGTCCTGTCCTATACTATACTCCTGCCCTATACTATACTCCTGCCCTATACTATACTCCTGTCCTATACTATAGTCCTGTCATCTATATCCGTCCTATACTACACTCCTGCCCTATACTATAGTCCTGTCCTATACTATACTCCTGCCATCTATATCCATCCTAAACTATACTCCTGCCCTATACTATACTCCTGTCATCTATATCCATCCTATACTATACTCCTGCCCTATACTATACTCCTGCCCTATACTATAGTCCTGTCCTATACTATACTCCTGTCCTATACTATACTCCTGTCATCTATATCCGTCCTATACTATACTCCTGTCCTATACTATACTCCTGTCCTTTGCTATACTCCTGCCCTATACTATACTCCTGTCCTATACTATACTCCTGCCCTGTACTATACTCCTGTCCTATACTATACTCCTGTCCTATACTATACTCCTGCCCTATACTATACTCCTGTCCTATACTATACTCCTGTCCTATACTATACTCCTGCCCTATACTATACTCCTGTCCTATACTATACTCCTGCCCTATGCTATACTCCTGTCCTATACTATACTCCTGTCCTATGCTATACTCCTGTCCTATGCTATACTCCTGTCCTATACTACATTCCTGTCCAATACTAGGCTATACTATACTCCTGGCCTATACTATAGTCCTGTCCTATACTATACTCCTGTCATCTACATCCGTCCTATACTATACTCCTGCCCTATACTATAGTCCTGTCCTACACTATACACCTGTCATCTACATCCGTCCTATAATATACTCCTGCCCTATACTATACTCCTGCCCTATACTATAGTCCTGTCCTATACTATACTCCTGTCCTATACTATACTCCTGTCGTCTATATCCGTCCTATACTATACTCCTGTCCTATACTATACTCCTGTCCTATACTATACTCCTGCCCTATACTATAGTCCTGTCCTATACTATACTCCTGTCATCTACATCCGTCCTATACTATACTCCTGCCCTATGCTATAGTCCTGTCCTATACTGTAGTCCTGCCCTATACTATACTCCTGTCATCTATATCCATCCTATACTATACTCCTGCTCGATGCTATAGTCCTGTCATCTATATCCGTCCAATACTAGGCTATGAGGGGTGGCAAGTCCTCTTATGGCTGTGCTGGGTGGAGGTTATAACAGAACATGGTCCAACCCGGACAGGAAGACCACGTCAGTGGCTCAACCCACTCAAGTGACGCACCCCTCCTAGGGATGGCATGGAAGAGCAGCATAAGCCAGTGACTCAGCCCCTGTAATAGGGTTTGAGGCAGAGAGTCCCAGTGGAGAGAGGGGAAAAAGCCAGGCAGAGACAGCAAGGGCGGTTCATTGCTACAGTGCCTTTCCGTTTACCTTCACACTCTTGGGTCAGACTACACTCCATCATAGGACCTACTGAAGAGATGAGTCTTCAATAAGGACTTAAAGGTTGAGACCGAGTCTGAGTCTCTCACATGGATAGGCAGACCATTCCATAAAAATGGAGCTCTATAGGAGAAAACCGTGCCTCCAGCTGTTTACTTTGAAATTCTAGGGACAATTAGGAGACCTGCGTCTTGTGACCATAGTGTACATGTAGGTATGTACGACAGAACCAAATCAGAAAGATAGGTAGGAGCAAGCCCATGTAATGCTTTGTAGGTTAGTAGATAAACCTTGAAATCAGCCCTTGTCTTAACAGGATGCCAGTGTAGAGAGGCTAGCACTGGAGTAATATGATCAAACATTTTGGTTCTAGTCAAGATTCTATCAGCCATGTTTAGCACTAACTGAAGTTTATTTATTGCTTCATCCAGGTAACCAGAAAGTAGAACATTGCAGTTGTCTGACCTAGAAGTGACAAAGGCATGGATTAATTATTTCTGCATCATTTTTGGACAGAAAATATCTGATTTTTGAAATGTTACGTAGATGCAAAAAAGCTGTTCTTGAAACAGTCTTGATATGTTTGTCAAAAGAGAGATCAGGTTCCAGAGTAACGCAGAGGTCCTTCACAGTTTTATTTGAGACGACTGTACAACCATCAAGATGAATTGTTAGATTCAACAGAAGATCTCTTTGTTTCTTGGGACCTACAACTAGCATCTCTGTTTTGTCCGAGTTTAAAAGTAGAAAGTTTGCAGCCATCCACTTCCTTATGTCTGAAACACAGGCTTCCAGCGAGGGCAATTTTGGGGCTTCACCATGTTTCATCGAAATATACAGCTGTGTGTCGCATAGCAGTGAAAGTTAACATTATGTTTCCAAATGACATCACCAAGAGGTAAAATATATAGTGAAAACAATAGTGGTCCTAAAACGGAGCCTTGAGGAACACAAAAATGTACAGTTGATTTGTCAGAGGACAAACCATCCACAGAGACAAACTGCACAGGAAGCAGCTCTTTCAGTAGTTTAGTTGGAATAGGTTCCAGTATGCAGCTTAAAGTTTTAGAGGCAATGATTATTTTCATCAATGTGTCAAGACATATAGGATTAAAAAACTTGAGTGATCCTAGGTCCTGGCAGAGTTGTGCAGACTCAGGACAACTGAGCTTTGGAGGAATACGCAGATTTAAAGAGGAGTCCGTCATTTGCTTTCTAATGATCATGATCTTTTCCTCAAAGAAGTTCATGAATTTATAAGTGAAAGCCATGCTCTCTTGGGGAATGCTGCTTTTTAGTTAGCTTTGCAACAGTATCAAAAATACATTTGGGATTGTTCTTATTTTCCCCAATTAAGTTGGAAAAATAGGATGATTGAACAGCAGTGAAGGCTCTTCGATACTGCACGGTACTGTCTTTCCAAGCTAGTCGGAAGACTTCCAGTTTGGTGTAGCTCCATTTACTGCGTTCCAATTTTCTGGAAGCTTGCTTCAGAGCTCGGGTATTTTCTGTATACCGGGGAGCTAGTTTCTTATGATAAATGTTTTTTTGTTTTTAGGGGTGCGACTGCATCTAGGGTATTGTGCAAGGTTAAATTGAGTTCCTCAGTTAGGTGGTTAACTGATTCTTGGGTAGGTGGAGGGAGTCTGGAAGGGCATTTAGGAATCTTTGGGTTGTCCGAGAATTTATAGCACGGTTTTTGATGATCCTTGGTTGGGGTCTGAGCAGATTATTTGTTGGGATTGCAAACGTAATAAAATGGTGGTCCGATAGTCCAGGATTATGAGGAAAAACATTAAGATCCACAACATTTATTCCACGGGACAAAACTAGGTCCAGAGGATGACTGTGGCAGTGAGTAGGTCCGGAGACATGTTGGACAAAACCCACTGAGTTGGTGATGGCTCCAAAAGCCCTTTGGAGTGGGTCTGTGGGTCTGTGGACTTTTCCATGTGAATATTAAAATCACCAAAAATTAGAATATTATCTGCCATGACTACAAGGTCCGATAGGAATTCAGGGAACTCAGTGAGGAACGCTGTGTATGGCCCAGGAGGCCTGTAAACAGTAGCTATAAAAAGTGATTGAGTAGGCTGCATAGATTTCATGACTAGAATCTCCTGTCCTATGCTATCTTATGGCCTATACTCATGGCCTATACCCCTGTCCTATACTATTCTCCTGTTCTATGCTATACTCCTGTTCTATGCTATATTCTCCTGTCCTATGCTATACTCCTGTCCTATACCCCAGACAAACACACCTGATTCAACTTGTCAACTAATCATCAGGCCCTCAATGAGTTGAATCCGGTGTTGTTTGTCTGGGGCTACAACGACAATGTGTTCTGTTGGAGTTGAGACCACTGGTATAGAGGGTATATCACTGATCTGTATTCTAGCTGCTGATTTGCTGAACTCATATTTAAGGTCTCACGAGTGGAACAGCGGTCTAAAGGCACTGCATCTCAGTGCTAGAGGCGTCACTACAGACCCTGGTTTGACCCCGGGCTGTATCACAAACGGCGCTGATTGGGATTCCCATAGGGCAGCGCACAATTGGCCCAGGGGCGTCCGGATTAGGGGAGGGTTTGGCCGGGGTAGGCCATCATTGTAAATAAGAATTTGTTCTTAAACCTCTCTGCTCTGGGATATGTGGGACGGTAGCGTCCCATCTCGCCAACAGCCAGTGAAATTGCAGGGCGCCAAATTCAAAACAACAGAAATCCAATTTTAAAGATAAACTTGTTGTAAATCCAGCCACAGTATCCCATTTCAATAAGGCTTGACGACGAAAGCACACCAAACGATTATGTTAGGTCAGCACCTCGTCACATAAAAACACAGCCATTTTTCCAGCCAAAGAGAGGAGTCACAAAAAGCAGAAATAGAGATAAAATGAATCACTAACCTTTGATGATCTTCATCAGATGACACTCATAGGACTTCATGTTACACAATACATGTATGTTTTGTTCGATAAAGTTCATATCTATATCAAAGAATCTGAGTTTACATTGGCGCGTTATGTTCAGTAGTTCCAAAACATCCGGTGATTTTGCAGAGAGCCACATCAATTTACAGAAATGCTCATAATAAACATTGCTAAAAGATACAAGTGTTATACATGGATGTTTAGATCCACTTCTCCTTAATGCAACCGCTGTGTCAGATTTCAAAAAAGCTTTACGGAAAAAGCACACCATGCAATAATATGAGTACAGCGCACAGACACAAAAACAAGCCATACAGATATCCACAATGTTGTGGAGTCAACAGAAGTCAGAAATAGCATTATAAATATTCACTTTTGATGATCTTCATGGCACTCCCAGGAATCCCAGTTCCACAATACATTTTTGTTTTGTTCGATAAAGTCCATCATTTATGTCCAAATACCTCCTTTTTGTTCGCGCGTTTAGGTCCAGACGAAAAGTTTAAAAGTTCCGTTACAGTCCGTAGAAACATGTCAAACGATGTATAGAATCAATCTTTAGGATGTTTTTAATATAAATCTTCAATAGTGTTCCAACCGGAGAATTCCTTTGTCTTCAGAAATGCAATGAAACGCAGACCGCTCTCACGTGTGTGATCAACTCGTGCGTGATCAGCTTATGCCACTCTGGCAGAGCCCTGACTCAATCAGCTCTCATTCTCCCCTCCTTCAGTGTAGGAGCCTCAAACAAGGTTCTAAAGACTGTTGACATCTAGTGGAAGCCTTAGGAAGTGCAATATGACCCCATGGACACTGTATATTTGATAGGTAATGACTTGAAAAACTAGAAACCTCAGATTTCCCACTTCCTGGTTGGATTTTGTCTCAGGTTTTTGCCTGCCATATGAGTTCTGTTATACTCTCAGACATCATTCAAACCGTTCTAGAAACTTCAGAGTGTTTTCTATCCAAATCTACTAATTCTATGCATATTCTAGCTTTTATGGCTGAGTAGCAGGCAGTTTACTCTGGGCAGCTTTTTGTCCAAGCTACTCAATACTGCCCCCAGTCCCAAAGAAGTGAACTGACTTGCCTAGTTAAATAAAGGTTAAAATATGAATAAAACATATTTCTGTGTGTCTGTGTGTACCACTACATATTTAGTAAATATGGCTAGTGTTGCGTATGTTTAGAGCTTGTGCCATTTAATGTAGAAGTAGAAACTTCAAAGTGTTTTTCAGATATGATTTAAATGTTTTCATGATACTGGCAGTGCTTAGGTGTCACTCATCTCTTAGGCGTAGCTAAAACCGGCTTCAGCAGGCACAATCAGTCATCCTTGTGTGTCTCCCTCCAGCCGCCTCCTGCTATCTACGACAAGCAGCTGGATGAGAGAGAACACTCCATCGATGAATGGAAAGGTAAACATATCACATCTTGAGAGTATATACAGTTGAATTCGGAAGTTTACATACACCGAGGTTGGAGTCATTAAAACTCGTTTTTCAACCACTCCACAAATTTCTTGTTAACAAACTATAGTTTTGGCAAGTCTGTTAGTACATCTACTTTGTGCATGACACAAGTAATTTTTCCAACAATTGTTTACAGACAGATTATTTCACTTATAATTCACTTTATCACAGTTCCAGTGGGTCAGAAGTTTACATACACTAAGTTGACTGTGCCTTTAAAAAGCTTGGAAAATTCCAGAAAATGATGTCATGGCTTTAGAAGCTTCCAGTAGGCTAATTGACATAATTTGAGTCAATTGGAGGTGTACCTGTGGATGCCTACCTTCAAACAGTGCTTCTTTGCCTGACATCATGGGAAAATTAAAAGAAATCAGAAAAAAGAAATCAGAAAAACAATTGTAGACCTCCACAAGTCTGGTTCATCCTTGGGAGCCATTTCCAAACGCCTGAAGGTACCACGTTCATCTGTACAAACAATGGTACAAACAAAAACACCATGGGGCCACGCAGCTGTCATACCGCTCAGAAAGGAGAGGTGTTCTGTCTCCTAGAGATGAACTTACTTTGGTGCGAAAAGTGCAAATCAATCCCAGAACAACAACAAAGGACCCTGTGAAGATGCTGGAAGAAACAGGTACAAAAGTATCTATATCCACAGTAAAACGAGTCCTATATCATCATAACCTGAAAGGCTGCTCAGCAAGGAAGAAGCCACTGCTCCAAACCACCATAAAAAAGCCAGACTACAGTTTGCAACTGCACATGGGGACAAAGATCGTACTTTTTTGAGAAATGTCTTCTGGTCTGATGAAACAAAAATAGAATTGTTTGGCCCTAATGTCCATCGTTATGTTTGGAGTAAAAGGGGGAGGCTTGCAAGCCGAAGAACAGCATCCCAACTGTGAACCACGGGGCTGGCAGCATCATGTTGTGGGGGTGCTTTGCTGCAGGAGGAACTGGTGCACTTCACAAAATAGATGGCATCATGAGGCAGGAAAATTATGTGGATATATTGAAGCAACATCTTAAGACATCAGTCATTTGTGACCAAGTTAAAGTATGGTTATATCTTGGGTCTTCCAGGGCCTCCCGGGTGACGCAGTGGTTTAAGGCACTGCATCGCAGTGCTAGCTGTGCCAGCAGAGACCCTGGGTTCGTGCCCAGGCTCTGTCGCAGCCGGCCGCGACCGGGAGGTCCATGGGACGAAGCACAATTGGCCTAGCCTCGTCCGGGTTAGGGAGGGCTTGGCCGGTAGGGATATCCTTGTCTCATCTCGCACTAGTGACTCCTGTGGCAGGCACAGTGCACGCTGACCAGGTCGCTAGGGGAACGGTGTTTCCCCCGACACATTGGTGCGGCTGGCTTCCGGGTTGGATGCACGTTGTGTTAAGAAGCAGAGTGACTTGGTTGGGTTGTGTTTCGGAGGGCGCATGACTCTCAACCTTAGTCTCTCCCAAGCCCGTACGGGAGTTGCAGCGATGAGACAAGATAGTAACTACTAAAAACAATTGGATACTACGAAATTGGGGCGAAAAAATGGGGTAAAATTTAAAAACAAAATTAAAATATAAAAAATCTTGGGTCTTCCAAATGGACAATGACCCCAAGCATACTTCCAAAGTTGTGGCAAAATGGCTTAAGGACAACAAAGTCAAGGTATTGGAGTGGCCATCACAAAGACCTGACCTTAAATCCTTTATAAAATTTGTGGGCAGAACTGAAAATGCTTGTGCGAGCAAGGAGGCCTACAAGCCTGACTCAGTTACACCAGCTCTGTTAGAAGGAATGGGCCAAAATTCACCCCACTTATTATGGGAAGCTTGTGGAAGGCTAATCGTTTGACCCAGATATACAATTTAAAGGCAATGCTACCAAATACTAATTGAGTGTATGTAAACTTCTGACCAACTGGAAATGTGATGAAAGAAATAAAAGCTGAAATAAATCATTCTCTCTACTATTATTCTGACATTTCACATTGTTAAAATAAAGTGGTGATCCTAACTGACCTACGACAGGGAATTTTTACTACAGTAGGATTAGATGTCAGGAATTGTGAAAAACTTAGTTTAAATGTATTTGGCTGAGGTGGATATAAACTCCCAACTTCAACTGTAGGTATGTTGTAATTATATTGCTAAGGAGGCCTCTATCTGAGGAGTATATTGGCTGCGTTTACACAGGCAGCCCAATTCTAATCTTTTTTTCCACTGATTGGTCTTTTGAAGCTGGCCAACAATACAGTCTACTCATTCATTTTCTATTTGAGTTTGTATAATAACTTTTCCAGTTTATTTGTTGCCATGGTAATTAGACTCATAGAATGGACTAGTAGAGCAGAGGACAATAGATTTCTCTGCTGCTATTTGAAAGATTTTTTTTTTCTCCACAATTTTTCCTCCCTCGCTCTCTCGCTCTCTCTCTATCTCTCTCTCTCAATCTCACTTTCCAGAACTAATCTACAAAGAGGTGATGAACTTTGAGGAGAGGACGAGGAACGGGGTGGTGAAGGGACAACCCTCTACCTCAGGTACTCTCAGTGCATAACCTAGTCCCCTCTGTAAGTTGAATTATAAATATAATCACTCACTGGACATTTCTTTGTAACAGAGAAATTCATCCGTACGTTGACCACCATTCGTCTTTGTCTCTCGTCTTGTTTTTCCGAGACATGTAGTGTATGATTTGTACATGAGTAATTATATCTGTATGTAAAAGTATCGGTTTAAACTGTAGATTTGGTATTTTTTGACCAACCATATGTGTTTTGTGTATGTACAATGATAAATCTGTATTTGAATGGTATTAATGTACGCATTTAGGAAAAGTAATATCTGTAAGTGATTCATGTGCATTGATTAAAAAGGTTGCTGTCCCCCTACTCTATGGAAAAGGTAATATAGGCTATATACACTGCTCAAAAAAATAAAGGGAACACTTAAACAACACAATGTAACTCCAAGTCAATCACACTTCTGTGAAATCAAAATGTCCACTTAGGAAGCAACACTGATTGACAATAAATTTCACATGCTGTTGTGCAAATGGAATAGACAACAGCTGGAAATTATAGGCAATTAGCAAGACACCCCCAATAAAGGAATGGTTCTGCAGGTGGTGACCACAGACCACTTCTCAGTTCCTATGCTTCCTGGCTGATGTTTTGGTCACTTTTGAATGCTGGCGGTGCTTTCACTCTAGTGGTAGCATGAGACGGAGTCTACAACCAACACAAGTGGCTCAGGTAGTGCAGCTCATCCAGGATGGGACATCAATGCGAGCTGTGGCAAGAAGGTTTGCAGTGTCTGTCAGCGTAGTGTCCAGAGCATGGAGGCGCTACCAGGAGACAGGCCAGTACATCAGGAGACGTGGAGGAGGCCGTAGGAGGGCACCAACCCAGCAGCAGGACCTCTACCTCCGCCTTTGTGCAAGGAGGAGCAGGAGGAGCACTGCCAGAGCCCTGCAAAATGACCACCAGCAGGCCACAAATGTGCATGTGTCTGATCAAACGGTCAGAAACAGACTCCATGAGGGTGGTATGAGGGCCCGACGTCCACAGGTGGGGGTTGTGCTTACAGCCCAACACCGTGCAGGACGTTTGGCATTTGCCAGAGAACACCAAGATTGGCAAATTCGCCACTGGCGCCCTGTGCTCTTCACAGATGAAAGCAGGTTCACACTGAGCACATGTGACAGACGTGACAGAGTCTGGAGACGCCGTGGAGAACGTTCTGCTGCCTGCAACATCCTCCAGCATGACCGGTTTGGCGGTGGGTCAGTCATGGTGTGGGGTGGATATTTATTTGGGGGCCGCACAGCCCTCCATGTGCTCGCCAGAGGTAGCCTGACTGCCATTAGGTACCCGAGATGAGATCCTCAGACCCCTTGTGAGACCATATGCTGGTGCGGTTGGCCCTGGGTTCCTCCTAATGCAAGACAATGCTAGACCTCATGTGGCTGGAGTGTGTCAGCAGTTCCTGCAAGAGGAAGACATTGATGCTATGGACTGGCCTGCCCGTTCCCCAGACCTGAATCCAATTGAGCACATCTGGGACATCATGTCTCGCTCCATCCACCAACGCCACGTTGAACCACAGACTGTCCAGGAGTTGGCGGATGCTTTAGTCCAGGAGATCCCTCAGGAAACCATCCGCCACCTCATCAGGAGCATGCCCAGGCGTTGTAGGGATGTCATACAGGCATGTGGAGGCCACACACACTACTGAGCCTCATTTTGACTTGTTTTAAGGACATTACATCAAAGTTGGATCAGCCTGTAGATCAGCCTGTGGTTTTCCACTTTAATTTTGAGTGTGACTCCAAATCCAGACTTCCATGGGTTGATAAATTTGATTTCCATTGATAATTTTTGTGTGATTTTGTTGTCAGCACATTCAACTATGTAAAGAAAAAAGTATTTAATAAGAATATTTCATTCATTCAGATCTAGGATGTTTATTTTAGTGTTCCCTTTATTTTGTTGAGCAGTGTATATATATATATATATATATATATATATATATATATATATATATATATATATATACACACTGATTGTCCAAAATATTACTAACACATTTCTATTATTGGGTGTCACCCCCAAAAAACCTTTTCTCTCAGAACAGCCTCAATTCGTCGGGGCATGGACTCTACAAGGTGTCCAAAGTGTTCCACAGGGATGTTGGCCCATGTTGACTCTACAAGGTGTCCAAACTGTTCCACAGGGATGTTGGCCCATGTTGACTCTACAAGGTGTCCAAAGTGTTCCACAGGGATGTTGGCCCATGTTGACTCTACAAGGTGTCCAAAGTGTTCCACAGGGATGTTGGCCCATGTTGACTCTACAAGGTGTCCAAGGGAGTGGCCCATGTTGACTCTACAAGGGATGTTGGCCCATGTTGACTCTACAAGGTGTCCAAAGTGTTCCACAGGGATGTTGGCCCATGTTGACTCCAATGCTAACAACAGTTTCCAACAGTGTCAAGTTGGCTTGATGTCCTTTGGGGGGGTGGACCATTCTTGATACGCATGGAAAACTGTTGAGTGTGGAAAAACCCAGCAGCTTTGCAGTTCTCCCACAAACCGGTGCATCTGGCACCTACTACCATTACCCCGTTCAAAGGCACTTACATCTTTTGTCTTGCCCTTTCACCCTCTGAATGGCACACATACAATCCATGTCTCAAGGCTTAAAAATCCTTTTTCAACCTGTCTCCTCCCCTTCATCTACGCTGATTGAAGTGGATTTAACAGGTGACATCAATAAGGGATCATAGTTTGCACCTGGTCAATCTATATCATGGAAAGAGCAGGTGTTCTTAATGTTTTGTACACTCAGTGTTTATTTATTACTTATGAAGTTTCACATCTGTACTGTAACATATCATGAATTAAAGCTGGGGTCTTTGGTCCTTGCTCTTCCAGAGAAACACTAGAATTTCTCTCGTTCTGAGATGTCTTATTTGATAAATATTTTCAGCCCTATAAATATGTTCTGTAAAATGGGTAGTGTAAATTCCCTTGAATGGCCACTTGAGGGCGGTGATGAGTCATGCTGGCACAGAAATGGTAACATTATGGCGTCAGTCCAGTCTAGTGCTGCTGAGAGGAAAACAACTTGCCTCGGTCGTTCTCCTCGGCTGTTTTTGGCAGAGAGCGTTTTTATACTGTACAAAGTGTCACTATGGAAGTTGTATTTGGGGATTGCTCAGTGTCTACAGACTTCCTTAGGGCTCTGTTAAGGGGACAGTGGCCTGGATGTGGTTTAATCCGCAGTGCGATACTGTTACTGTCTCCCTCCCCCTCGGTCTCTCTCTCTCTCTCCCTCCCTCCCTTATCCCTCTACCTCACTCTCCTTCCCTCTCTCCATCCCCCTCTCTCTCTCTCTCTCTCTCTCTCTCTCTCTCCCTCCCTCCCTCCCTCCCTCCCCCTCCCTCCCTCCCTCCCTCCCTCCATATCCCTCTACCTCACTCTCCTTCTCTCTTTCCCTCTCTTTCCTCTCTCTCTCTCTCTCCCTCCCCCTCCCCCTCCCTCTGTCTCTCTGTCCCACTCTTCTCTCTCTCTCTCTCTCTCTCTCTCTCTCTCTCTCTCTCTCTCTCTCTCTCTCTCTCTCTCCCTCCCTCCCTCATCCCTCTACCTCACTCTCCTTCCCTCTCTCCATCCCTCTCTCTCCCTGCAATTAAGCAGATGGGTAGCCCTAGTGCTGAGGCGAGCAGAGAACAGACGCAGTGCTGAAGAGTCCCAGACGGCAGTATTTCACAGCATTAGCAGTACCAGGCTCTGGAGCACTGCCATTCAGCAGTACTTGGCTCAGGGCTTTCAGAGATCACATAGCCAGCCAGGAGGCAGAACCAACTTTAGGGTTTAGTGATAAACCACCTGTCATTCTACACAGACCCAGGTAGAGTCAGGAGAAATAGATGACCGCCTGGCTGGCACAGTGAACAATCTACTATACTGGTTGTGGATGGATGCATATACAATGTCTTTTATGTGTTGGTTACTGTTCTTTGGCAACATTTCTATATGGGAGGATATATGTAGAATAAAGCATTTAGGTAATCTTAGATTATTTCAGAATTTCCCCCTCCCAAAAATATATTTTTTTTAATAGATTTACAGAATTGCTTTTAAATTTTGCAAAGATGACGTGTCATGTTTGATACAGGATTCTCAAACCTTAGAATGGTTTTATATGTTTATTTTGTCCTTGAGGAATACACAGTTAATTTACATTGATGTAGAAGCCACTGTGTGAGCACCGGATATCTCCTCCTACTGCTCTGTCTCTGAGTAAACCTGCCACTGTGGGGTTGGATACAATCGACGTTTGAGCCATAAATTGTGATTTAGCCTCCTCGTTTTATTGGTGGTCAGCTGAAATGTCTCCCATTGTCCTTTTATTAACCACCCGCCTGATAAACAGGAGATTTATGGTCTGCCTGCACAGTGGATGTCTTTTGTACAAATCACCTCACCATTTTGGTATGCTCTAGATCGAGTGGGACCGTTTCCTCTCGAGTAGATGAAAGGTGTACGTGTAGAGGACGTGCGTTATGTGACACTACAGACTTAGTGACTGTGGATTATGAGGCAGTGATACACATGGCAGAAAGTATGCGGACACCTGCTCGTCGAACATCTCACTCTAAAATCATTGGCGTTAATATAGAGTTGGTCCCCCCCTTTGCTGCTATAACAGCCTCCACTCTTCTGGGAAGGCTTTCCACTAAATGCTGGAACATTGCTGCTATAACAGCCTCCACTCTTCTGGGAAGGCTTTCCACTAGATGCTGGAACATTGCTGCGAAGACTTGCTTCCATTCAGCCACAAGAGCATTAGTCAGGTCGGACACTGACGCAAGCAGTAAAATTCGATTTAAAAAAGCAGATGAAAAAACACATTATGGGACAGCGGGGACTGTGAAACAACACAAACATTGGCACAGACACATGCATACACACACACACACACACACACACACACACACACACACACACACATACACATACACATACACATACACACACACAATAACATACGCACTATAGACTGATTAGGCCTGGCTTGCAGTCGGCATTCCAATTAATTCCAAAGGTGTTCGATGGGGTTGAGGTCAGAGATCTGTTCAGACCAGTCAAGTTCTTCCACATCGATCTTGACAAACCATTTCTGTATGGATCTCTTTTTGTGCACAACGGCGTTGTCATGCTGAAACAGGAAAGGCACAGGTCATCTAGAATGTCATTGTATGCTGTAGCGTTAAGATTTCCCTTCACTGGAACTAAGGAACCTAGCCCAAACCATGAAAAACAGCCCCACACCATTATTCCTCATCCACCAAACTTTACAGTTGGCACTATGCATTAGAGCAGATTGCGTTCTCCTGGCATCCGCCAAACCCGATTCGTCCAACGGATTGCCACCACTCGGCGATCCAGTTCTATGAGCTTGTGTGGCCTACCACTTTGCGGCTGAGCCGTTGTTGGCCCTAGACTTTTGCACTTCACAATAACAGCACTTACAGTTGACCGGTGCAGCTCTAGCAGGGCAGAAATTTGACTTGTTGACTGTCTTGTTGGAAAGGTGGCATCCTATGACTGTCTTGTTGGAAAGGTGGCATCCTATGACTGTCTTGTTAGAAAGGTGGCATCCTATGACTGTCTTGTTAGAAAGATGGTATTCTATGACGGTCTTGTTGGAAAGATGGTATTCTATGACGGTGTCACGTTGAAAGTCACTGAGCTCTTCAGTAAGGCCATTCTACTGCCAACAATGGCCATTCGCCTGTCAGCAATGGGTGTGGGTGAAATAGCCGAATCCACTAATTTGAAGGGGTGTCTTCATACTTTTGGCCATGTAGTGTATAAGTCTAGATAAAACCAGTAGACTGAAATAGGTGCCGGTACTGTTTTATATTTAGGTGCAGGAGATCCACAATACTTTTGAGCTAATATTCTATAAGAGGAACAGGAGCTCAAGCAGTAGAACATTTGAGGTGCCTGTACTTGGCTCCGGTGAGCTTCTGCCCAAGTCAAGCACTGGATAAAACTGTTCTCTATGGGAGTTATTACATAATAACAGAATGCCTTCTGTATTCCTACCTGCTTAAATAATGTTCTCTTCAGTTTTCTATCCTACTCTTTAACTAGATGTTCCCTCTAATCTATTTGTTTCCTGCAAATGCTTTTAGTCTACCATATCTGGCTCTGGTATAGCCTAGAATACAACTTGGAAAACAGAACCAACTCAATCAGATTTATTTGAATCTAAAAAGCCTAAGAAAGACAGGGAAAAGGGAAGAGAACAATGATAGATGGAGCCATTTGCTGTGAAATGAAATGAAATAGCCCTGTCTGATCCTTTCAAAGGGGAAGATGAAGGACGACATCTTGACTTCTGCGTATTATAATAAGAAGCCGGAGAGTCCTTTCAATTGGACCAGTTTAGAACTGATTATCATCCTCTGGCCTGTTTATTAAACGTTTCATCTCTTTTACTTTGACATGCTGCTACTGAACACACAGCATATGGAAAGGTCTTTTAGGGACCTTTAAATAGAATCTTAGTATTAGTGTCTCTGAGGAGAGAGAGGACAGTGGACCCCCAGCCTTAACTTGTTCTGTTACTGTCTCTGAGGAGAGAGAGGACAGTGGACCCCCAGCCTTAACTTGTTCTGTTACTGTCTCTGAGGAGAGAGAGGACAGTGGACCCCGGCCTTAACTTGTTCTGTTACTGTCTCTGAGGAGAGAGAGGACAGCCTTAACTTGTTCTGTCACTGTCTCTGAGGAGAGAGAGGACAGCCTTAACTTGTTCTGTCACTGTCTCTGAGGAGAGAGAGGACAGCCTTAATTAACTTGTTCTGTCACTGTCTCTGAGGAGAGAGAGGACAGCCTTAACTTGTTCTGTCACTGTCTCTGAGGAGAGAGAGGACAGCCTTAACTTGTTCTGTCACTGTCTCTGAGGAGAGAGAGGACAGCCTTAACTTGTTCTGTCACTGTCTCTGAGGAGAGAGAGGACAGCCTTAACTTGTTCTGTCACTGTCTCTGAGGAGAGAGAGGACAGCCTTAACTTGTTCTGTCACTGTCTCTGAGGAGAGAGAGGACAGCCTTAACTTGTTCTGTCACTGTCTCTGAGGAGAGAGAGGACAGCCTTAACTTGTTCTGTCACTGTCTCTGAGGAGAGAGAGGACAGCCTTAACTTGTTCTGTCACTGTCTCTGAGGAGAGAGAGGACAGCCTTAACTTGTTCTGTCACTGTCTCTGAGGAGAGAGAGGACAGCCTTAACTTGTTCTGTCACTGTCTCTGAGGAGAGAGAGGACAGCCTTAACTTGTTCTGTCACTGTCTCTGAGGAGAGAGAGGACAGCCTTAACTTGTTCTGTCACTGTCTCTGAGGAGAGAGAGGACAGCCTTAACTTGTTCTGTCACTGTCTCTGAGGAGAGAGAGGACAGCCTTAACTTGTTCTGTCACTGTCTCTGAGGAGAGAGAGGACAGCCTTAACTTGTTCTGTCACTGTCTCTGAGGAGAGAGAGGACAGCCTTAACTTGTTCTGTCACTGTCTCTGAGGAGAGAGAGGACAGCCTTAACTTGTTCTGTCACTGTCTCTGAGGAGAGAGAGGACAGCCTTAACTTGCCTCTCTCATGTCTGGTTTGTCGCTGTGATTTGTATATAAGTACGGTTCCCTGTGTAACATTGGGTTGTGTTGTGACTGACTGTGTAACATTGGGTTGTGTTGTGACTGACTGTGTAACATTGGGTTGTGTTGTGACTGACTGTGTAACATTGGGTTGTGTTGTGACTGACTGTGTAACATTGGGTTGTGTTGTGACTGGCTGTGTAACGTTGGGTTGTGTTGTGACTGACTGTGTAACGTTGGGTTGTGTTGTGACTGACTGTGTAACATTGGGTTGTGTTGTGACTGACTGTGTAACGTTGGGTTGTGTTGTGACTGACTGTGTAACGTCTGGGTTGTGTTGTGACTGACTGTGTAACGTTGGGTTGTGTTGTGACTGACTGTAACGTTGGGTTGTGTTGTGACTGACTGTGTAACATTGGGTTGTGTTGTGACTGACTGTGTAACATTGGGTTGTGTTGTGACTGACTGTGTAACATTGGGTTGTGTTGTGACTGACTGTGTAACATTGGGTTGTGTTGTGACTGACTGTGTAACATTGGGTTGTGTTGTGACTGACTGTGTAACATTGGGTTGTGTTGTGACTGGCTGTGTAACATTGGGTTGTGTTGTGACTGACTGTGTAACATTGGGTTGTGTTGTGACTGACTGTGTAACGTTGGGTTGTGTTGTGACTGACTGTGTAACGTTGGGTTGTGTTGTGACTGGCTGTGTAACATTGGGTTGTGTTGTGACTGACTGTGTAACATTGGGTTGTGTTGTGACTGACTGTGTAACATTGGGTTGTGTTGTGACTGACTGTGTAACATTGGGTTGTGTTGTGACTGACTGTGTAACATTGGGTTGTGTCTGTGACTGACTGTGTAACATTGGGTTGTGTTGTGACTGACTGTGTACACGTTGGGTTGTGTTGTGACTGACTGTGTAACATTGGGTTGTGTTGTGACTGACTGTGTAACATTGGGTTGTGTTGTGACTGACTGTGTAACATTGGGTTGTGTTGTGACTGACTGTGTAACATTGGGTTGTGTTGTGACTGACTGTGTAACATTGGGTTGTGTTGTGACTGACTGTGTAACATTGGGTTGTGTTGTGACTGACTGTGTAACATTGGGTTGTGTTGTGACTGACTGTGTAACATTGGGTTTGGGTTGTGTTGTGACTGACTGTGTAACGTTGGGTTGTGTTGTGACTGACTGTGTAACATTGGGTTGTGTTGTGACTGACTGTGTAACATTGGGTTGTGTTGTGACTGACTGTGTAACATTGGGTTGTGTTGTGACTGACTGTGTAACGTTGGGTTGTGTTGTGACTGACTGTGTAACATTGGGTTGTGTTGTGACTGGCTGTGTAACATTGGGTTGTGTTGTGACTGACTGTGTAACATTGGGTTGTGTTGTGACTGACTGTGTAACGTTGGGTTGTGTTGTGACTGACTGTGTAACATTGGGTTGTGTTGTGACTGACTGTGTAACATTGGGTTGTGTTGTGACTGACTGTGTAACGTTGGGTTGTGTTGTGACTGACTGTGTAACATTGGGTTGTGTTGTGACTGACTGTGTAACGTTGGGTTGTGTTGTGACTGGCTGTGTAACATTGGGTTGTGTTGTGACTGGCTGTGTAACATTGGGTTGTGTTGTGACTGACTGTGTAACATTGGGTTGTGTTGTGACTGACTGTATGACACAGTAAGGGTTGTATGTGTCACAGTAATGGTTGTAGCTGACTGTGACTATGTCTATGTATTAGTGTCTGCGGGGCTGTTAGTTCATTGTAATCCCGGCTGCCTGTTTATTCCCTCAGCACAGGTGCAGCCGTGAACAGCAGTGGTGAGAGCCTCCCTTCCCCCTCCGTCAACGATATCTCCTCCATGTCCACCGACCAGACCCTGGCCTCAGACACCGACAGCAGCCTGGAGACCTCTGCAGGACCCCTGGGTTGTTGCAGGTGACTAGCAGCCTGCCTGCGCAACCCCATGTTCTTCAGAAGGTGAAACACAATGTCCAAAACAACCCAACCAACCTACCTACCAACCACTACCAACCGAAACCTGAAAAAGAACAAAAATGATTAAAAGATAAAAAAATTATGATATGAATGGGATGATTAAGGAAACATACAGTAATTACTATAAGAATCATGATTCTAAAATTTAAGCCTGCATTTTCATTCAAAAATAAATCACCAAAGTATAACGAAAAAAATTAAAATAAACTAAAGTGAAATATATTTATTAACTTCTAGTTGCTTTACTTATATCTCCCCCTTATATGGCATCATCAAAAATACAAAAAGCTTAGACGAGCATCTTTCTGGAAAGTGTCATTAAAACTGGCTGTTCATTCCCCCAATACCTTGCAAGCGTCTGTGCTTCAGTCAATGTGGCAAGGTGTCCTCTTTTTGGTCATTACTGCACAGTACTATATAAACCTCCATTCACTTCCCCCACACCTGATGTGATGGTACTGATATGTTTTGATAACCTCTAGGCTTGAACCTGGGGTTGTCTCCTGTATGGGTGTGACAGATAGGTGTGTTTGAATACTGTTATTCCTGCAGGGGTTAGTGCTAGTGTTCCACACAGCACAGCGCCCCCTGTCTTCTGTAAATATGTAATTCTGTTCAGCAGCGAGCTAGGCACACAGACGGACAGACAGACAGACAGACAGAGTGGGACTGATGGCCAGTACTGGAAGTTCGTCTATAGCGCACCTTGCCACATGACATCACCGCCTTGACCTTTGTCCCCTTAACCTTTGCCCCTTGACCTTTCACCTTAGTTTAACCCCTTGCCTGTTAGACCTGCTGCATGATTACAAAAGCTAACTCTAATTATATGATTAAATGACAATAGATACTTTTGTTTATATAACATAAGTAATTGAACTTTTCAACCGGAGTGGTGCTGAAACCCAGGGATAGGGGAGCTCTAGTTAATGATGGATAGCTAAATATATATATTAACATACATACTGTAGTGATTGGCTTCAGGAGAAGTCATTGGGACGTACAGTACTATCACTGTCATCGCTGAGTAGGATTGGGGTCAATTCAGAATGTCAACTGAAATTCCAATTCTAATTCCATATTTTCATCATCGAAACACATTCAGGAAGATTGGAATTTGGAACTGAATTTTTCAATTGACTTCCTGAATTGACGATGGGACTGACCCCAAACTTGTCGCTGAGCTGGAACCTTAAGTTCTCATTTATTTTTGTGTTTTTTGTTGAAATGAAATGATAAAATCCCTTCTGACTGCACGCCTGCACCACGCCTACGGGCTGTGGACCGGCCCACCCACCCACAGCCAGTCATTCCCAATGTCACCTACCCACCAACCAGGGTGGTCACTCACTCTGTTTCTGTGTCACTACTGTGGAGTAAAGAAGAGGAGAGAAGGAGACTTAAATGTGTGTGTTACTATCTGAAGAACGCTTGGGGGGGGGGAGATCAAGAGGTTACCTCATAGAATAGTTTAGTTCCTCAATCACATCTGTCATTTACATTTAAATGACTACTACTTACTCTGTAATGACTAATACTTACTTACTGTAATGACTACTACTTACTGTAATGACTACTACTTACTTACTGTGATGACTACTACTTACTTACTGTAATGACTACTACTTACTGTAATGACTACTACTTACTGTAATGGCTACTACTTACTTTCTGTTATGACTACTACTTACTGTAATGACTACTACTTACTTACTGTAATGACTACTACTTACTTACTGTAATGACTACTACTTACTGTAATGACTACTACCTACTTACTATAATGACTACTACTAACTTACTGTAATGACTACTACTTACTTTCTGTAATGCCTACTACTTACTGTAATGGCTACTACTTACTTTCTGTAATGCCTACTACTTACTGTAATGACTACTACTTACTGTAATGCCATATTTTGTCAAAAGGGAATCAGCTGATATACCGACTACCTATAAAGCCAGTAATGTTAAAAATAAGGATTTTAACTGAAAGTTTATTTATTATTGATTATTTATTATTTCATAGACTGAACCTGAATAATGGGAAGTGCCTTGTTTGGAATGATGCCGTTTCCTCATCTTAGATATGCAGTAATAACAACAACGCAGCAAAAGCATTGAAATGAAGTTGGTGTCTGGTAGGGTTGAAACATTTCTGGTAACTTTCCCAGAAGTCCCAGGTTTTCCAGAAAATCCTGGTTGGAGGATTCCCAGTTGGATGATTCCCAGTTGGATGATTCCCAGTTGGACGATTCCCAGTTGGACGATTCCCAGTTGGAGGATTCCCAGTTGGATGATTCCCAGTTGGATGATTCCCTCCCTTTTCATTCCCTCCTGATCCCAGGAATCCTCCATCTTATAATCCTTCAACTTTATGAAAACCTGTGAAGTTTGGGAAAGTTTACCAGAGATGTTGAAACCTTAGTGTCTGGCCTGTCCTGTTCAATCTGTTTCCGCATGGTGCCACTGTCTGCACCTACCTGCACATAGTCACCACTACTGACCGATACCCATGTCCTCTCTATAGGAAGTACACTACAACCATCACCATGGAATCGTTGCATCTTTGACTAACTTAATCATGTAGAAATTGGAACCTACTTTTTAAACACACTGGGACTGTTGTTAAAATGCAGATAAAGACTCATCATCTACATGTTTTTCTGACCTATATAGTTACCTAGCAACTGAGCAGAATACCTTCTAAGTTCTTCTGACCTATATAGTTACCTAGCAACTGAGCAGAATACCTTCTAAGTTCTTCTGACCTATATAGTTACCTAGCAACTGAGCAGAATACCTTCTAAGTTCTTCTGACCTATATAGTTACCTAGCAACTGAGCAGAATACCTTCTAAGTTCTTCTGACCTATATAGTTACCTAGCAACTGAGCAGAATACCTTCTAAGTTCTTCTGACCTATATAGTTACCTAGCAACTGAGCAGAATACCTTCTAAGTTCTTCTGACCTATATAGTTACCTAGCAACTGAGCAGAATACCTTCTAAGTTCTTCTGACCTATATAGTTACCTAGCAACTGAGCAGAATACCTTCTAAGTTCTTCTGACCTATATAGTTACCTAGCAACTGAGCAGAATACCTTCTAAGTTCTTCTGACCTATATAGTTACCTAGCAACTGAGCAGAATACCTTCTAAGTTCTTCTGACCTATATAGATACCTAGCAACTGAGCAGAATACCTTCTAAGTTCTTCTGACCTATATAGTTACCTAGCAACTGAGCAGAATACCTTCTAAGTTGTTTTGTTTTGTATCTGTAAATGTCTTATTTGATCAGTGTCCTTACATTTCAATAAAGGGATGAAATAAGATGTTTTTTTGGTTTGTATATTTAAAGCATGAAAACCATATTTGTTACATACGCTACTATACCCCCTGGTGAAGGACAGTTGTGGAAATATTGAGCAATGTTTCATGTTTTTTCAACTTTATTGAATGAAAACTCCAACAGAAAATCTGTTGGACAGCAAGTGGGAGGGTTTTCAGTGGTTGAATTACATTTATTCAAAGCGCGAGAGGGAGCCGCACCAGCAAAGATCCTTATGCACCTGGGAAAAGAAAGGGGAAGGGGGGGATACCTAGTCAGTTGTCCAAGCAAATGTATTCAACTCAAATGTGTCTTCTGCATTTAACCCATTGCAGAAGGTAAGTCTGAATACCAACTACTGAGAAGTGCTTAAATGAAAACAAGTCAAAAAAGGAATAGATATCTTAAGTCTGAATCAGGACCTATGTGAATGAATACTGAACAAATATATAAATGCAACATGCAACAATTTCAACGATTTTACAGAGTTACTACAGTTCATGAGTTTTTCCCCACAAAAGGGTTTTATTACAGACAGAAATACTCCTCATTTTCATCAGCTGTTCGGATGGCTGGTCTCTCCTGCAGGTGAAGAAACCGGATGTGAAGGTCCTGGGCTGGCGTGGTTACACGTGGCGTGGTTACACAAATTCTCTAAAATAACGGAGGCGGTTTATGGTAAAAAATGAACATTCAATTCTCCGTCAACGGCTCTGGGGGACATTCCTGCAGTCAGCATGCCAATTGCACGCTCCCTAAAAACTTGCATTGTGACAAAACTGCACATTTTAGAGTGGCCTTTTATTGTCCCCAACACAAGGTGCACCTGTGTAATGACCATGCTGTTTAACCATCTTCTTGATATGCCACACCTGTCAGGTGTTTGTTTTTTTACTCATATCCTGAACAGTTTCCCCGCCCAAAGATAAGGATGACTTAGGGTCTATAACATGTCCCTCTGTGATAGTACAATATATGACTGTACTACTTCATAAGGATCGCTGTGTTTTCCGTCTAAATAGAATTCCCAAAGAAGGACACAAACATTCAAGCGTACAAGGACTAAAAACGTCAACAAACGGAGACAATACGGAAAATTATTTTTATTTTTTAACTGACAGCTTTTGAAGTAGTATTCTTCTTTGTATTTTTATTTTATTTTGTAATTTTTTTTATTTAACCTTTATTTAACGAGGCAAGTCAGTTAAGAACAAATTCTTATTTACAATGACGGCCTAGGAACAGTGGGTTAACTACCTTGTTCAGGGGCAGAACGACAGATCAATAATATATTCCACTTCCCTCTTCTCCTTCTTCTCTTCCATAATCTGGAATTCACAGTTGTGGTTAATACTGTTGTCAGCCAGGCTTAAGCCTGTTATGTCCCGCTGAAAGGTGGAGGGGGAGATAGGAGGAGATATCCCAGCTATCTCCTCTTGCTGTTGTTCAGGCAGTTTTTCGTCTGTACATTCCAGATGTCTGGGCTGTGTACCAAATGGCACCCCATTCTCTATATATACTTTTTATCAGTGCACTATGGGTAGTGAACTATGGGTATTGCAAAAGTAGTGAACTTTATAGGGAAGTGCACTATACAGGGCTACTTCCATTTGAGACGAAACCCTCGTATAAGATTGATGACAGGCGCTCCTTAAGGGACGCCTATATGGGGTCCTTCAGGTCTTTTCATAAACAGATGCACAGATTATCCATGATATTAACCAGACACTCTAGTAATGAACATAAATGTCTTCAAAAATGGAAGGCAGGTGGGAGGAGGCAAGATCAGGTGGGACCATTCTAGCCAATGAGAGGGCAGTGACCAACAGGCACAACGGTTTCCACTAGTTACCATAGCCACAAAGTCAAATTTGGCTATATCGTACAATTTCATGGGCACAAAAATTGGCATTTTGGTCTTAATTTAAGGTTAGGGTTAGGCATATGGTTAGCAGTGTGGTTAGGTTTAAAATCACATTTTAAGAAGATAAATTGTAGAAATACGCAGGGTTTATGACTTTGTGTTTGTGGTAACTAGTGACAACCAGGCACCACTCCAATATAACGTTTTTTTTTCTCCAAAGTTGCAGGGATGTCACGTGTCCTACTTATATCAGTACACTAGAAACAACCTAAGGATTACAAAAATTCCATTAGATCAAATAAACCATTTCATTAATTTTTTTTGCTAACCAAATTTGACACTAAATGAAAACTCCTTGCTTGGAGAGAGAAATAAAAGTATGGCGCCCAGCACTCCACCCTGGACTTGAACAGCCTTTATGACCAAGTCCACCTCTACAAGGCAGCGGTGCCCACCTTCGCCCGGACCCTAAAGGACATCGCTCTCAAACGCAGGCCCAACACTTCACACAGGAGCAACAGATCCCCCCCACATAGAGGACCCACCACCGAGAGGACCTACATCCAGACCACAACACAGCCAGCCGCACACCCACCCCAACCAATCAACACCCCCTCAAGTCAACCATGACCACACCCCATTTAGTTCCCCTCAGATCAGAACTATGCCCCTCCTGCCCTCCCCATGCACCCCACCCCCGCATAGAGGGCCTCAACATGGAAGTCACACAAACGCCCAGGCCGTGAGGGGGCAAACAGGCCCAACCCCCACTCTTACACTAGCCCAAGCTAGTGCTCACACTTACTGGCCTGAGGCCAAACCACACGACCAACAACATTGGACACTTTTTGGAACACAAAGCCTTCACTATCTCATCCTGGAATATCCAAGGCCAGAGGTCATCTGCCTTTGGCCTAAAGAGCAGGAACCTGGACTTACATCCTACAACTAACATGGTATAGAGGAGACGGACCCACTGGTTGCCCTCTAGGTTACAGAGAGCAGGTTGTCCCATCCACCAGACTACCAGGTGTGAAACAGGGAAGGGACTCAGGGGATATGATAATTTAGTATAGAGCAGACCTAACACACTCCATTAAATTAATCAAAACAGGAACATTTTACAATTGGCTAGAAATTCAAAAGGAAATGATCTTAAAAGAGAAAAATGTCCTCCTGTGTGCTTCCTACTGTATATCCCCCCACTAGAATCTCCATACTTTAAAGAAGATAGCTTCTCCATCCCGGAGGGGGTAATCAATCATTTCCAGGCCCATGGACATGTACTAGTCTGTGGCGACCTAAATGCCAGAACTAGACAAGAACCTGACACCCTGAGCACACAGGGGGACAATTACCTGCCTGGAGGTGACAGCATTCCCTCCCCCATAGGCACGCCTAGGCACAACTATGACAACATAACCAACAAAAACGGGCCACAACTCCTGCAGCTCTGTCGCACGCTGGGTATGTACATAGTCATGGTAGGATTTGAGGGGACTCCTATGGTAGGTACACCTATAGCTCATCTCTTGGCAGTAGTACTGTAGACTACTTTATCACTGACCTCAACCCAGAGTCTCTCAGAGCGTTCAGTCAGCCCACTGACACCCCTATCAGATCACAGCAAAATCACAGTTTCCTTGAACAGAGCAAAACTCAATCACGAGGCATCCAAGCAAAAGGAACTGAGTAATATTAAGAAATGTTATAGATAGAAGGAATGTAGTGTGGAAACCCACCAAAAAACAATTAGGCAACAACAAATTCAATCCCTTTTAGACAACTTCCTGGACAAAACATTCCACTGTAATAGTGAAGGTGTAAACTTGGCTGTAGAAAATCTTAACAGTATATTTGACCTCTCAGCTTCCCTATCAAATCTAAAAATGTCAAACAGAAAACCGAAGAAAATGAACAATGACAAATGGTTTGATGAAGAATGCAAAAATCTAAGAAAGAAATTGAGAAATCTGTCTAACCAAAAACATAGAGACAGAGAAGACCTGAGTCTACGGCTTCACTATGGTGAATCATTAAAACAATACAGAAAAAGAAGGAACAGCACGTCAGAAATCAGCTCAATGTAATTGAAGAATCCATAGAATCTAACCACTTCTGGGAAAATTGGAAAACACAAAACAAACAACAACACAAAGAATTATCTATCCAAAATGGAGATGTATGGGTAAACCACTTCTCCAATCTTTTTGGCTCAACAGCAACCGTGGGAAAATCCTCTGCATTATCATTAACAGCAGACTCGTACATTTCCTCAGTGAAAACAATGTACTGAACAAATGATAAATTGGCTTTTTACCAAATTATCGTACGACAAACCACATATTCACCCTGTACACCCCAATTGACAAACAAACAAACCAAAACAAAGTCAGTCTTCTCATGCTTTGTTGATTTCAAAAAAGCCTTCGACTCATTTTGGCATGAGGATCTGCTATACAAATTGATGGAAAGTGGTGTTGGGGGTAAAACATACGACATTATAAAATCAATGTACACAAACAACAAGTGTGCGGTTAAAATTGGCAAAAAACACACACATTTCTTCACGCAGGGTCGTGGGGTGAGACAGGGATGCAGCTTAAGCCCCACCCTCTTCAACATATATATCAACGAATTGGCGAGGGCACTAGAACAGTCTGCAGCACCCGGCCTCACCCTACTAGAATCTGAAGTCAAATGTCTACTGTTTGCTGATGATCTGGTGCTTCTGTCACCAACCAAGGAGGGCCTACAGCAGCACCTATATATTATGCACAGATTCTGCCAGACCTGGGCCCTGACAGTAAATCTCAGTAAGACCAAAATAATGGTGTTCCAAAAAAGGTCCAGTCGCCAGGACCACAAATACAAATTCCATCTAGACACCATTGCCCTAGAGCACACAAAAAACTATGCATACCTCAGCCTAAACATCAGTGCCATAGGTAACTCCCACAAAGCTGTGAATAATCTGAGAAACCAGGCATTCTATGCCATCAAAAGGAACATAAAATTTGACATACCAATTAGGATCTGGCTAAAAAATACTTGAATCAGTTATAGAACCCATTGCCCTTTATGGTTGTGAGGTCTGGGGTCCGCTCACCAATCAATAATTCACAAAATGGGACAAACACCAAATTGAGACTGCATGCAGAATTCTGCAAAAATATCAAATAATGCACGCAGAGCAGAATTAGGCAGATACCCGCTAATTATCAAAATCCAGAAAAGAGACGTTAAATACTACAACCACCTAAAAGGAAGCAATTCCCAAAACTTCCATAACAAAGCCATCACCTACAGAGAGATGAACCTGGAGAAGAGTCCCCTAAGCAAGCTGGTCCTGGGGCTCTGTTCACAAACACAAACACACCCCACAGAGCCCCAGGACAGGACCCAATCAAATCATGAGAAAACAAAAAGATAATTACTTGACACATTGGAAAGAATTAACAAAAAAAAAACAAGAGTAAACTAGAATGATATTTGGCCATAAACAGAGTACACAGTGGCAGAATACCTGACCACTGTGACTGACCCAAACTTAAGGAAAGCTTTGACTATGTACAGACTCAGTGAGCATAGCCTTGCTATTGAGAAAGGCCACCGTAGGCAGACCTGGCTCTCAAGAGAAGACAGGCTATGTGCTCACTGCCCACAAAATGAGGTGGAAGCTGAGCTGCACTTCCTAACCTCCTGCCAAATGCATGACCATATTAGAGAGACATATTTCCCTCAGATTACACAGATCCACAAAGAATTAGAAAACATACACAATTTTGATAAATTCCCATATCTACTGGGTGAAATACCACAGTGTGCCATCACAGCAGCAAGATTTGTGACCTGTTGCCACAAGAATTGGTCAACCAGTGAAGAACAAACACCATTGTAAACACAACCCATGTTTATGTTTATTTATTTTCCCTTTTGTACTTTAACCATTTGTACATCGTTACAACACTGTATATATACATCATATGACATTTGAAATGTCTTTATTCTTTTGGAAATTCTGTGAGTGTAATTTTTACTGTTCATTTATATTGTTTACCTCAATTTTGCATATTATCTACTTCTCTTGCTTTGGCAATGTTAACATGTGTTTCCCATGTCAATAAAGCCCCTTGAATTGAAATAAACAAAACAAAAGCGCCACCTGGTGGAGAAGACAGATTTCGGGCCCAGTTATCCCTCTTTGGTTCACCTCTTCCTCTCTGACAGACAACAGCAGACAGGCAGCACCAGGTCCTTGTAACTGTGAGTGCTGTATGACAGAGACACAAGTATCCACTACGTTCCCCACAGGTCCATACACAGCTGTGTAGCGTAGCAATCTAAATAGTTTATTTTTTAAAGATGCTTCAGAAAAAAAGTTAACTTTCCCAAAGTCCCCACAATGTGCGAGCCACACCCCCATTGGTTCTCAGTACTGCTAGTATATATATACAACACACTCTAACATCAGGCCAGTATCCATCTATATGGTGCAGGGTTCAGGTCTACTCCACAGGGTCCAGGCCCACCATGAGGTCTCTACTCCACAGGGTCCAGGCCCACCATGAGGTGTCTACTCCACAGGGTCCAGGCCCACCATGAGGTCTCTACTCCACAGGGTCCAGGCCCACCATGAGGTCTCTACTCCACAGGGTCCAGGTCTACTCCACAGGGTCCAGGCCCACCATGAGGTCTCTACTCCACAGGGTTCAGGCCCACCATGAGATCTCTACTCCACAGGGTTCAGGCCCACCATGAAGTCTCTACTCCACAGGGTCCAGGCCCACCATGAGGTCTCTACTCCACAGGGTTCAGGCCCTCCATGACATCTCTACTCCACAGGGTCCAGGCCCACCATGAGGTCTCTACTCCACAGGGTCCAGGCCCACCATGAGGTCTCTATTCCACAGGGTTCAGGCCCACCATGAGGTCTCTACTCCACAGGGTCCAGGCCCACCATGACATCTCTACTCCACAGGGTCCAGGCCCACCATGAGGTCTCTACTCCACAGGGTTCAGGCCCCCCATGAGGTCTCTACTCCACAGGGTCCAGGCCCACCATGAGGTCTCTACTCCACAGGGTCCAGGTCTACTCCACAGGGTCCAGACCCACCATGAGGTCTCTATTCCACAGGGTCCAGGCCCACCATGAGATCTCTACTCCACAGGGTTCAGGCCCACCATGAGGTCTCTACTCCACAGGGTCCAGGCCCACCATGAGGTCTCTACTCCACAGGGTCCAGGTCCACTCCACAGGGTCCAGGCCCACCATGAGGTCTCTACTCCACAGGGTCCAGGCCCACCATGAGGTCTCTACCCCACAGAGTCCAGGCCCACCATGAGGTCTCTACTCCACAGGGTCCAGGTCCACTCCACAGGGTCCAGGCCCACCATGGGGTCTCTACTCCACAGGGTCCAGGCCCACCATGAGATCTCTACTCCACAGGGTCCAGGCCTACCATGAGGTCTCTACTCCACAGGGTCCAGGCCTACCATGAAGTCTCTACTCCACAGGGTCCAGGCCCACCATGAGGTCTCTACTCCACAGGGTTCAGGCCCACCATGAGGTCTCTACTCCAAAGGGTTCAGGTCTCTACTCCACAGGGTTCAGGCCCACCATGAGATCTCTACTCCACAGGGTCCAGGCCTACCATGAGGTCTCTACTCCACAGGGTCCAGACCCACCATGAGGTCTCTACTCCACAGGGTCCAGGCCCACCATGAGATCTCTACTCCACAGGGTTCAGGCCCACCATGAGGTCTCTACTCCACAGGGTCCAGGCCCACCATGAGGTCTCTACTCCACAGGGTCCAGGCCCACCATGAGGTCTCTACTCCACAGGATCCAGGCCCACCATGAGGTCTCTACTCCACAGGGTTCAGGCCCACCACGAGGTGTCTACTCCACAGGGTCCAGGCCCACCATGAGATCTCTACTCCACAGGGTCCAGGCCTACCATGAGGTCTCTACTCCACAGGGTTCAGGCCCCCTTGAGGTCTCTACTCCACAGGGTCCAGGCCCACCATGAGGTCTCTACTCCACAGGGTCCAGGTCTACTCCACAGGGTCCAGACCCACCATGAGGTCTCTACTCCACAGGGTCCAGGCCCACCATGAGATCTCTACTCCACAGGGTTCAGGCCCACCATGAGGTCTCTACTCCACAGGGTCCAGGCCCACCATGAGGTCTCTACTCCACAGGGTCCAGGTCCACTCCACAGGGTCCAGGCCCACCATGAGGTCTCTACTCCACAGGGTCCAGGCCCACCATGAGGTCTCTACCCCACAGAGTCCAGGCCCACCATGAGGTCTCTACTCCACAGGGTCCAGGTCCACCCACAGGGTCCAGGCCCACCATGGGGTCTCTACTCCACAGGGTCCAGGCCCACCATGAGATCTCTACTCCACAGGGTCCAGGCCTACCATGAGGTCTCTACTCCACAGGGTCCAGGCCTACCATGAAGTCTCTACTCCACAGGGTCCAGGCCCACCATGAGGTCTCTACTCCACAGGGTCCAGGCCCACCATGAGGTCTCTACTCCACAGGGTCCAGGCCCACCATGAGGTCTCTACTCCACAGGATCCAGGCCCACCATGAGGTCTCTACTCCACAGGGTTCAGGCCCACCACGAGGTGTCTACTCCACAGGGTCCAGGCCCACCATGAGATCTCTACTCCACAGGGTCCAGGCCTACCATGAGGTCTCTACTCCACAGGGTCCAGGCCCACCATGAGGTCTCTACTCCACAGGGTTCAGGCCCACCATGAGGTCTCTACTCCACAGGGTCCAGGCCCACCATGAGGTCTCTACTCCACAGGGTTCAGGTCCACCATGAGGTCTCTTCTCCACAGGGTCCAGGCCCACCATGAGATCTCTACTCCACAGGGTTCAGGCCCACCATGAGGTCTCTACTCCACAGGGTCCAGGTCCACTCCACAGGGTCCAGGCCCACCATGGGGTCTCTACTCCACAGGGTCCAGGCCCACCATGAGATCTCTACTCCACAGGGTCCAGGCCTACCATGAGGTCTCTACTCCACAGGGTCCAGGCCTACCATGAAGTCTCTACTCCACAGGGTCCAGGCCCACCATGAGGTCTCTACTCCACAGGGTTCAGGCCCACCATGAGGTCTCTACTCCAAAGGGTTCAGGTCTCTACTCCACAGGGTTCAGGCCCACCATGAGGTCTCTACTCCACAGGGTCCAGGCCCACCATGAGGTCTCTACTCCACAGGGTCTAGGCCCACCATGAGGTCTCTACTCCACAGGATCCAGGCCCACCATGAGGTCTCTACTCCACAGGGTTCAGGCCCACCATGAGGTCTCTACCCCACAGGGTCCAGGTCCACCATGAGGTCTCTACTCCACAGGGTCCAGGTCCACCATGAGGTCTCTACTCCACAGGGTTCAGGCCCACCATGAGGTGTCTACTCCACAGGGTCCAGGCCCACCATGAGATCTCTACTCCACAGGGTCCAGGCCTACCATGAGGTCTCTACTCCACAGGGTCCAGGCCCACCATGAGGTCTCTACTCCACAGGGTTCAGGCCCACCATGAGGTCTCTACTCCACAGGGTCCAGGCCCACCATGAGGTCTCTAATCCACAGGGTTCAGGTCCACCATGAGGTCTCTTTTCCACAGGGTCCAGGCTCACCATGAGTTCTCTACTCCACAGGGTTCAGGCCCACCATGAGGTCTCTACTCCACAGGGTCCAGGCCCACCATGAGGTCTCTACTCCACAGGGTTCAGGCCCACCATGAGATCTCTACTCCACAGGGTTCAGGCCCACCATGAGGTCTACTCCACAGGGTCCAGGCCCACCATGAGATCTCTACTCCACAGGGTCCAGGCCCACCATGAGGTCTATACCACTATAAACAGTTATAGTCTCTGTTATATGTGTGGCCATATTATACAGTCTACCCACGCCAGGAGTGCTTGAGAAACCAGCAGAGAAACTCTATTTCTACAAGCCTCTTGACATTGTGATACTCCCCAATACTACTGTAGGTAGTAACCCCTGATCTACAGTGCCCGTTAATACCCAGAATCATCACAACTACAGTGCTCTTTCTTCTTTTTTCAGTCTTAGACCAAACATCCTAAAACAAGTCATGCGTCTTATTACCAATGCGTGTACATTTTCAGTTTAGGATAAATATCAACTATAGATGAACATTCAATGTTGAAACCATTACTGACCAGACTTGTATTTAGGTTGAATAGAATCTATAAAATATGATTCATTTGAAGCCAGACCGTTCCTATCGGACAATGTCTTAAAGCTACAGTACAGACAAACAAACCAAAGCGTCTGTAAAAACACATACATGTTCTGTCTCTTCTTCTTTGGGATGAATGAAATGGCTCCGTAGCAAAAAAAGCCACATGTTATATTAACTTGATTTGAGACACAAGAAACTAAATCTGCGTACATAAAGTAATTCAGTACCACAGTGTTGAAAATAAAATGTATGTTCAACAAAAAGCATTCATATCAAATGGAAATGTCACACATGGATACGTAGTTATGTTGTTTAAATATACCAGACAAACATACAAATATTTTTGTAACATTTTTTTTTTTTACACATACATAACTTTTCTTCAGCATAGTTTTTTCTCTATATACACAAGCAGATACATGATAACATGGTCCTCTATCTACACAGCCAGATACATGATAACATGGAACAGGGTTGATTATATACTTGATTGGATCTTGAAGGAAAATGGGGAAGAAGAATGGATTTATGGGTAGTGTAGTCTTTCAGTAGTCCATGTATAGGCTGGGTATAGTCTGTGTCAGGCAGATAACCAGGCGCCTGGTGTCTTCAGTAATATTGCCACAGTCAGTCAGCATGGTTGAGGTCCAGCGACATGCACCCTGTCCCACTACACACTGTATCCATATGTCTCTTGCTTTCAGACGGTATTGTCCCTCTCAATGGTTTTTTCTACTCCTCAGTACAGGGCTACCCAAACTCAGTCCTGGGGACCACACGTGCACGTTTTGGTTTTTGCCATCAAAGGTTGATTACTAGTTTATTATTTCAATCAGCTGTGTAGTACTAGGGCAAAAACCAAAATGTGTGCCACATGGGTCCAAGGGACCAAGTTTGGGAAACACCGCCTTAGTACATACTCCCATCGCCTCTCACTAGACTAAAATGTCACATTCCACTTTGCACCTCCACACCCTCTCTCAATAGATTAAAATGGAACAGTCCACCCTGCACTGCCACACCCCCTCTCACTAGATTAAAATGGAACAGTCCACCCTGCACTGCCACACCCCCTCTCACTAGATTAAAATGGAACAGTCCACTCTGCACTGCCACACCCCCTCTCAATAGATTAAAATGGCACAGTCCACCCTGCACTGCCACACACCCTCTCACTAGGTTAAAATGGCACAGTCCACCCTGCACTGCCACACCCCCTCTCACTAGATTAAAATGGCACATTCCACCGTGTACTGTGACACCCCCTCGCACTAGATTCAGGTGGTGCAGTCTGTCAAAGTTTCTCCTTAGTACATTCTCCCACTTTCTCTCACCCCCCAGGTGGTACACACCCCCCTCACTAGATCCAGACGGTAATGTCCCTTTCAATATGTCTCCAAGTCATTGTCAAGTCCCACCTCCTCTCATTCGATTCAAATGGCACAGTCCACCCTGCACTGACACAACCCCTCACTGGATCCAGATGGTATTGGCCCGGTCGGGCCTGCGCGGATCGTCGGTCAGATCTCCGAAGGTAGAGAAGAACTGTTCCATCTCTTTCTGCAGCATCTCGTTCCTCTTCTCTGCGTCATCCTTGGCTCGCTCTGCGTTACGAAACTTGATCTCCACCATGGTGACCTTCTTCTTCTCTTGGTTCAGCTCCTCGTGAAGAGTCCCCATCTCAGTCTCCAACTCCAGGTTACTGTGCTCCAGGCTGCAGAGACGAGAGCAGTTAGTTTAGAAGGAGGAAGAAGTTATTTAAAGTGTCACTCCAGTCTCTTTTTCACATCATTTAACACCCAATTTACTTGACAAAAGGCACATCTCAATAGGTGGTCCAGGTAAGTCATGACATAACACAATGCCTCAGGAGGGTTGAAGAAATTTGGCTTGTCACCCAAAACCCTGACAAACTTTTACAGATGCACAATCGAGAGCATCCTGTCGGGCTGTATCACCGCCTGGTACGTCAACTGCACTGCACTCAACCGCAAGGCTCTCCAGAGGGTGGTGTGGTCTGCACAACGCATCACCGGGGGCAAACTACCTGCCCTCCATGACACCTACAGAACCAGATGTCACAGGAAGGCCATAAAGATCATCAAGGACAACAACCACCCGAGCCACTGCCTGTTCACCCCGCTATCATCCAGAAGGCGAGGTCAGTACAGGTGCATCAAAACTGGGGCCGAGAGACTGAAAAACAGCTTCTATCTCAAGGGCATCAGACTGCTAAACAGCAATCACTAACTCAGAGAGGCTGCTGCCTACATTGAGACCCAATTACTAACTCAGAGAGGCTGCTGCCTACATTGAGACCCAATCACTAACTCAGAGAGTCTGCTGCCTACATTGAGACCCAATCACTAACTCAGAGAGGCTGCTGCCTACATTGAGACCCAATCACTAACTCAGAGAGGCTGCTGCCTACATTGAGACCCAATCACTAACTCAGAGAGGCTGCTGCCTACATTGAGACCCAATCACTAACTCAGAGAGGCTGCTGCCTACATTGAGACCCAATCACTGGCCACTTAAATAAATGGATCACTGGTCACTTTATACAATGCCACTCTAAATAATGCCACTTTAATAATGTTTACATATCTTACATTAGTCATATCACATGTACAGTGGGGAGAACAAGTATTTGATACACTGCCGATTTTGCAGGTTTTCCTACTTACAAAGCATGTAGAGGTCTGTAATTCTGTAATCTAAAACAAAAATCCAGAAAATCACATTGTATGATTTTTAAGTAATTAATTTGCATGACATAAGTATTTGATCACCTACCAACCAGTAAGATATCCGGCTCTCACAGACCTGTTAGTGTTTCTTTAAGAAGCCCTCCTGTTCTCCACTTATTACCTGTATTAACTGCACTTGTTTGAACTCGTTACCTGTATAAAAGACACCTGTCCACACACTCAATCAAACAGACTCCAACCTCTCCACAATGGCCAAGACCAGTGAGCTGTGTAAGGACAGGGATAAAATGGTAGACCTGTACAAGGCTGGGATGGGCTACAGGACAATAGGCAAGCAGCTTGGTGAGAAGGCAACAACTGTTGGCGCAATTATTAGAAAATGAAAGAAGTTCAAGATGACAGTCAATCACCCTCGGTCTGGGGCTCCATGCAAGATCTCACCTCGTGGGGCATCAATGATCATGAGGAAGGTGAGGGATCAGCCCAGAACTACATGGCAGGACCTGGTCAATGACCTGAAGAGAGCTGGGACCACAGTCTCAAAGAAAACCATTAGTAACACACTACGCCGTCATGGATTAAAATCCTGCAGCGCACGCAAGGTCCCCCTGCTCAAGCCAGTGCATGTCCAGGCCAGTCTGAAGTTTGCCAATGACCATCTGGATGATCCAGAGAAGGAATGGGAGAAGGTCATGTGGTCTGATGAGACAAAAAATATAGCTTTTTGGTCTAAACTCCACTCGCCGTGTTTGCAGGAAGAAGGATGAGTACAACCCTAAGAACACCATCCCAACCGTGAAGCATGGAGGTGGAAACATCATTCTTTGGGGATGCTTTTCTGCAAAGGGGACAGGACGACTGCACCGTATTGAGGGGACGATGGATGGGGCCATGTATCGCGAGATCTTGACCAACAACCTCCTTCCCTCAGTAAGAGCATTGAAGATGGGTCATGGCTGGGTCTTCCAGCATGACAACGACCCGAAACACACAGCCAGGGCAACTAAGGAGTGGCTCCGTAAGAAGCATCTCAAGGTCCTGGAGTGGCCTAGCCAGTCTCCAGACCTGAACCCAATAGAAAATGTTTGGAGGGAGCTGAAAGTCCGTATTGCACAGCGACAGCCCCGAAACCTGAATGATCTGGAGAAGGTCTGTATGGAGGAGGGGGCCAGAATCCCTGCTGCAGTGTGTGCAAACCTGGTCAAGAACTACAGGAATGATCTCTGTAATTGCAAACAAAGGTTTCTGTACCAAATATTAGGTTCTTCTTTTCTGATGTATCAAATACTTATGTCATGCAATAAAATGCAAATGAATTACTTTAAAATCATACAATGTGATTTTCCTGATTTTTGTTTTAGATTCCGTCTCTCACAGTTGAAGTGTACCTAAGATAACAATTACAGACCTCTACATGCTTTGTAAGTAGGAAAACCTGCAAAATCGGCAGTGTATCAAATACTTGTTCTCCCCACTGTATATACTGTATTTTACACCATCTATTGCACCTTGCCTATGCCGCTCGGTTATTGCTCATCCATATACTTACATGTACATATTCTCATGCACCCCTTTAGACTTGTGTGTATTAGGTAGTTGTTGGGGAATTGTTAAGATTACTTGTTAGATATTACTGCACTGTTGGAAGTAGAAGTACAAGCATTTCGCTACACTCACATTAACATCTGCTAACCTTGTGTATGTGACAAATAACATTTGATTTGATTTGCCTTTTATACTCGCTTCGAGGCAAGCAACACTGAACCATACAGGATAGCACCAGCTGTTCCGGACGACTGTGTGATCACGTTCTCTGTAGCCGATGTGAGCAAGACCTTTAAACAGGTCAATATTCACAAAGCCGCTGGGCCAGATGGATTACCAGGACGTGTACTCAAAGCATGCGCTGACCAACTGTCAAGTGTCTTCACTGGCATTTTCAACCTCTCCCTGACCCAGTCTATAATAGCTACATGTTTCAAACAGATCACCATAGTCCCCGTGGCCAAGAAAACAAAGGTAACCTGCCTAAATGGCTATCGCCCGTAACACTCATGTCGGTAGCCATAAAGTGCTTTGAAAGGCCAGTCAGGACTCACATCAAGACCATCATGCCCGGAAACGCTAGACACACTCCAATTCGCATACCGCCCCAACAGCTCCACAGATGACGCAATCTCAATCTCACTCCACACTGCCCTTTCCCACCTGGACAAAAGGAACACCTAAGTGAGAATGCTGTTCATTGACTACAGCTCAGCGTTCAACACCATAGTATCCACAAAGCTCATCACTAAGCTAAGGACCCTGGGACTAAACACCTCCCTCTGCAACTGGATCCTGGACTTCCTGACGGGCCCCCCCAGGTGGTGAGGGTAGGTAACAACACATCTGCCACGCTGATCCTTAACACTGGGGCCCCTTGGGAGTGTGTACTTAGTCCCCTCCTGTACTCCCTGTTCACCCACGACAGCGTGACCAAGTACGGCTCCAACACCATCATGAAGTTTGTTGACGACACAACGGTTGAAGGCCTGATCACCGACAACGATGAGGTCGTCTATAGAGAGGAGGTCAGAGACCTGGCGTGTGACCTGGCGTTGCACCGTGTGGTGCAAGGACAACAACCTCTTCCTCAATGTGAGCAAGACAAAGGAGCTGATCATGGGCTATAGGAAAAGGGGGGCCGAACACGCCCCCATTAACATCGACGGGGCTGAAGTGGAGCGGGTCGAGAGTTTCAAGTTCCTTGGTATCACCAACAAACTATCATGGTCCAAACACACCAAGACAATTGTGAAGAGGGCACAACAACACCTTTTCCCCCTCAGGAGACTGAAAATATTTGGCATTGGTCCCCAGTTCTACAGCTGCACCATCCTGACCGGTTGCATCACTGCCTGGTGACAACTGCTCGGCAACTGCCTGATGACAACTGCTCGGCATCTGACCATAAGGCGCTACAGAGGGTAGTGCATACGGCCCAGTACATCACTGGGGTCAAACTTCCTGCCATCTAGGACCTCTATACCAGGTGGTGTCAGAGGAAGGCTCCAGTCACCCAAGTCATAGACTGTTCTTTCTGCTACCGCACTGCAAGAAGTCTCGGACCAAAAGGCTCCTTAACAGCTTCTACCCCCAAGCCATGACGGAAAGGCACTGTAGCAACGAACCGCCCTTGCTGTGTCTGCCTGGCTGGTTCCCCTCTTTCCACTGGGATTCTCTGCCTCAAACCCTATTACAGGGGCTGAGTCACTGGCTTACTGGGGCTCTTCCATGCCGTCCCTAGGAGGGGTGTGTCACTAGAGTGGGTTGAGTCACTGACGTGACCTTCCTGTCTGGGTTGCCCCCCCCTCCCCCCCGGGTTTGTGCTGTGGGGGAGATCTTCGTGGGCTATACTCGACCTTGTCTCAGGATGGTAAGTTGGTGGTTGAAAATATCCCTCTAGTGGTGTGGGGGCTGTGCTTTGGCAAAATGGGTGGGGTTATATCCTGCCTGTTTGGCCCTGTCTGGGGGTATCGTTGGACGGGGCCACAGTATCTCCCGACCCCTCCTGTCCCAGCCTCCAGTATTTATGCTGCAATAGTTTATGTGCCGGGGGGCTAGGGTCAGTCTGTTATATCTGGAGCCCTAGGACCATGCCTCAGGACTACCTGGCCTGATGACTCCTTGCTGTCCCCAGTCATGCTGCTGCTCCAGTTTCAACTGTTCTGCCTGTGGCTATGGAACACTGACCTGTTCACCGGATGTGCTACCTGTCCCAGACCTGCTGTTTTCAACTCTCTAGAGACAGCAGGTGCAGTAGAGATACTCTGAATGACCGGCTATGAAAAGCCAACTGACATTTACTTATTATCTGACCCTGCTGGTCATCTATGAACGTTTGAACATCTTGGCCATGTTCTGTTATAATCTCCACCTGGCACAGCCAGAAGAGGACTGGCCACCCCTCATAGCCTGGTTCCTCTCTAGGTTTCTTCCTAGGTTCTGGTCTTTCTAGGGAGTTTTTCCACCGTGCTTCTACATCTGCATTGCTTGCTGTTTGGGGTTTTAAGCTGGGTTTCTGTACAGCACTTTGTGACATCAGCTGATGTAAGAAGGGCTATATAAATACATTTGATTGATGACTGCTGAACAATTAATCAAATGGCCACCCGGACTATTAACATTGACCCCCCTATCCACTGCTGCTACACACTGTTTATTATCTATGCACAGTCACTTTGCAAATTACCTCGACTAACCTGTACCCCCGCATATTGACTCGGTACCGGTACCCCATGTATATAGCCTCGATTTTGTTATGACATTTTCTTGTGTTACTTCTTTTAATTTTTTAAAACTTTAGTTTACTTAATAAATATTTTCTTAACTCTATTTCTTGAACAGCATTGTTGGTTAATTAAGGGCTTGTACGTAAGCATTTCACGGTAAGGTCTACAGGACACCTGTTCGGTTGTAGTCCTTATTTCAGAGTATGTGACAACTAACATTTTATTTGATATGATCATGGATTCCCATTAGACCAATTCCTTCAATGCCCTACTCGTTGAAGTTTGCAGTCTAAAAAAAACAACATTTAGCTCATAACATTTTTTGTCTTCTCTTTAGTGTCTTTACTGTATTTATACTGGGATATCGCTTTTCAACAGAAGGACATCTTTAAGCTCTTCCTTAAATCTCTAAAACAGTCTTCTCTTCATCTGAACTGATTGTAAAATACTTGGCTGGCTTTCACCTTTCCGTTCTTTCAGATCAGTGCAATGAAAGAGAAGAAAAACAATTAAGAAAGATCCTCTGTCTGCAGAAAGAGCTTGTTAAGATATGCATGAACTGTCCTCAAATGAAATAAATGCCTATCTCAGTTTTATTATAAAAACACAGTAGGAGGTAGTGGTGCTACCTTGTTATCCTGGCCTCGTACTCTGTCTTCTGCTTCTGCATCTCCTGTTTCAGGCTGGCCACCAGGCTGTGTAGAGCACTGTGACTACTGGGTCCTTTATTGACAGGGAACGTCTCACTGTTATCACTGCTGCTGGTGGCTCCACTACCCCTCCCTCCACTACCTCCAGCACAGTTCCTCCGCTCCCCCTCCACGTCCCCCCCTGGCTGGGGCTGCTCGTCGAGGGAGGACAGCCCCCTAGGTCCATCCAGCAGCAGCAGGGGGTCCTGGTAGTGGCCCAGCCCACCGTAGAAGTCCTGTTCTGGGCAGGTGGTGGTGGAGGAACGGCAGGACGTGGAGTTGTCTGGAAGAGAGATCTCACAGGAGGAGGTGGACCAGGTAGCACTGTCCACACTCTGCTTGTCCTCACAGCTAGAGCTGAGACACGGCTGTTGTTGATTTTGTAACTGTTGTTGTTGTTGTTGTTGTTGTTGTTGCTGGACGTTGTCATAGGTGGACAGCCGGTTCTGGGCTGCCGTCTGCTCCCCACAGTCCCGAGACTTGCTGTCTCGTAAGGTGACCGGGTAGCCATTGGGAACCCACAGACCATTACGCCCGTTCAGGGTACCGTTGACCACGTCGGTACTTGACACGCCCATGCGGACACCTCCGTTAGGGACCCCGCTGGTGCCCATCTTGGTGCCCGAGCCCTTCAGGGTGCGCCGGGCCTGGAGGCCGCTGATGCCTCCTATTAATAAAAATAACGACAATACGTTTTATGTGACTTTCAGGACTGTCATTGTCCAAGACACATTTCCCCATGGGGACAATAAAGTATATCCTATCCTATACTCAAGGACACCTTACATTAGAAATACAGTCAAAATAAAGTACAACAACAGTTCAAATCAAAACCTAGTGCAATTAAAATCAAAACCTAGTGCAATTCAAATCAAAACCTAGTGCAATTAAAATCAAAACCTAGTGCAATTCAAATCAAAACCTAGTGCAATTAAAATCAAAACCTAGTGCAATTCAAATCAAAACCTAGTGCAATTCCAATCAAACCTAGTGCAATTCAAATCTGACAGAACAGAGCAGATAGTAACCTGTGTTACCGGGCAGAGTCTGGCTCTTCTCCTGGTTGGCTGCGTCTCCAGAGGGCGAACAACTAAACGAGCCGTTGGTGACCACGCCGCTGCCCTTGGAGACCGCCGGGTTCTTCTTCACGGTTAACGGCGGGCTGCGGGCCAGGTCAAATCGCCCGGTAACATGGCCGTTAAGTGGGCTGGCTGAGCGAGGAGAACCGGAGCCGTTGTTGTCTAACGTTACCGGGGGCTGGCGGTGAGGTGAGTCGGGGGTCTCCCAAGAACACTGTTTCACCCTCTGCTGGGGTATTTGGGTATTGTTGTTCTGTTCTGTAGTCTGTACCGTCGGCACAATCTGGGTCAGCCTCTTCTGGACCTACAGGATAATAATATATTACACTTAGTGCAGTGGGTACATTTGAGTATATGTCAAAGAACCCAACGTCGTAACCATTAGACCAAGGAGGAACCTTATGGACCAAGGCTGACAATTGGGTTTACAAGTCCCAGGGCTACTAATCACTAGAGCGGGATTCCGAATTCCCCTCCACTACTATTTAAACCCACAACCTTGGTGTTGCTAGCTAGCTAGTACCAGGCTTTTAATACCATGCTTGGGCTCGTACCCACGGGCTCGTACACCACCCACCTCATTGTTGTTGTTGACCAGCTCCAGTGTCTTGGGACTGTCCTCGTCTCTAGGGAACAACACGTCGTGCCGACCAATCAGAACAGACATCAGCTGCTGCACTAGCACTGTACCTGAGAACACCAGAAAGGTTATATGTCTTCACAGGTCCATACGCATCAGAATACTGTATACTCACAGTGTCGTAGGCCTAGAAGGACAATGGTGTCAAATTACTACATATTTTATTAATTATTGAGATAATGTATGCCGTTCTTTCCACTTAAAAAGTTACATTTTTCCATCAAAATGCACTTTATTTAACCAGGTAGGTTCTCTTTGACAATGGCAACCTGAAAAGCCACAGACATCAAGCTGAGTTAGAAAATAAACTGACCTTCCATGATTGCTACAGGGTCTTCAATCTTTGGCCGTAGTATATTTGGACCAAAGACCGTGGCCAGGTTCTGGACACTCATTTTATTCACACCTGAATAGGACTGGACTTCATCTAAAAATCTGTAGGAGAAACACAATTAACATCCCAGTAAGCTTTTTAATGATGGTTAAATACCGTGGAACAACAAAGTCACCAACACTAGAAACTTTGCAGGTCAGTCTATGAAAAATAATACTGGTCTTCACAGTAATACAATGATACAGTAATATAATAATACACAATAATGCAGCTATACTACTCTACCTGCATATGTACTGAAGCAGATTGTAGTTGACTGGAGGTAGACATTCCACTTGTCTTTTCAGTTCCTTCATTCCCTGGGGAGAGAATACACAAGTTGTACTTAATGTACATCCCAATGTACTATAGAAGTAGGGTATTAAGGGGTAAGAAGCCCCCTGGGGTGACTGCCCCCCCCTGTAATTCACATTAAGACCACAAGATGTCACCAAATTATTTTCCCAACACTTTCCATGGCTGCCACTGTTCATGCTCATCAAAAAAATGTCCACAGTGTCATCAGTGACACTTCTAGCGCTGAGAAGCAGTGCCTTGGACCACTGAGCCGCTTAGGAACCCCTAATGTATCAGTTTAATACCTGTTCTACACTCTTGGGAGCGATTCATGGGATGGATTAGGGCAAACAAATAGTTTGACATCACCACAGAATATTAGCTAATTGTTTTACGGAAGTAGATAGTTAATAGTTAACGAAGACTCTAGTTGACATGTATGCTTTAAATGTATCCTTAGTCGATATTTTCCCCACATTATAAATGGATATTAAAAATGCATAATAAACCCTATTTATCAAATTCAGCATACCTGTACCATTAATCTTATGAGTCCAGGTCCATTTAACAAGTCATAGGTGATCCATTGACGATATTTTAACAGATCTCCATTTTTAATCTGGTCCAGATTTGACCATAATCAATATCCTTAGTTGAGTCCCAAAGAGCACCCTATTCCCTATCTAGTGCAATACTTTTAACCAGAGCCGATAGGGCTCTGGGTATCAATAGGGTATCATTTGGGAGAAAGCCCGTATCCCAGACCATTATTGTGGTCTCCTGCCGTGACCTCACTAGCTTTACCGATGGGCCATTCTCAAGGTCTACACTGAATCCTGTGAAGAAGAAAAAAAACTTCACTTTCTTTGACATTTTCATTGTCTTTCAAACAATTGAAAGAAAAGACAGCAAAGCAGGGTGGGAATATGAGATGTAGAACGAGAAAAATGCTTGGCTTCTTCAGTTCAATCTGCTGGTCATGCTCAGGACTTTGATTGTGCTTGCTGTGAAATGATCTGATACCTATGGGTTGACTGGCTGACTGGTTGACTGGCTGACTGGTTGACTGGCTAACTGGTTGACTGGCTGACTGGTTGACTGGCTGACTGGTTGACTGGCTAACTGGTTGACTGGCTGACTGGTTGACTGGCTGACTGGTTGACTGGCTAACTGGTTGACTGGCTGACTGGTTGACTGGCTAACTGGTTGACTGGCTGACTGGTTGACTGGCTGACTGGTTGACTGGTTGACTGGCTAACTGGTTGACTGGCTGACTGGTTGACTGGCTGACTGGTTGACTGGCTGACTGGTTGACTGGCTGACTGGTTGACTAGCTAACTGGTTGACTGGCTAACTGGTTGACTGGCTGACTGGTTGACTGGCTAACTGGTTGACTGGCTAACTGGTTGACTGGCTGACTGGCTGTGTGTTTTCAGAGGTAAGATAGCTAGCCTATAAGTCATGCTAGAGTTAGATTCACACATGGGCATGCAAGCAAGCACGCACGTACATACACAAACACACACACAGCTCAGCCCAGCTAAGACACACACACAGCTCAGCCCAGCTAAGACACACACACACACAGCTCAGCCCAGCTAAGACACACACACAGCTCAGCCCAGCTAAGACACACACACACACACACACACAGCACAGCTCAGCCCAGCTAAGACACACACACACACACACACACACACACACACACAGCTCAGCCCAGCTAAGACACACACACACACACACACACACACAGCTCAGCCCAGCTAAGACACACACACACACACACACAGCTCAGCCCAGCTAAGACACACACACACACACAGCTCAGCCCAGCTAAGACACACACACACACACAGCTCAGCCCAGCTAAGACACACAGCTCAGCCCAGCTAAGACACACACACACACACACACACACACACACACACACACACACACACACACACACACACACACACACACACACACACACACACACACACACACACACACACACACACACACACACACACACCAGCTAAGACACACACACACAGCTCAGCCCAGCTAAGACACACACACACACACAGCTCAGCCCAGCTAAGACACACACACAGCTCAGCCCAGCTAAGACACACACACACACACAGCTCAGCCCAGCTAAGACACACACACAGCTCAGCCCAGCTAAGACACACACACACACAGCTCAGCCCAGCTAAGACACACACACAGCTCAGCCCAGCTAAGACACACACACACACACAGCTCAGCCCAGCTAAGACACACACACAGCTCAGCCCAGCTAAGACACACACACACACACAGCTCAGCCCAGCTAAGACACACACACACACAGCTCAGCCCAGCTAAGACACACACACAGCTCAGCCCAGCTAAGACACACACACACACACAGCTCAGCCCAGCTAAGACACACACACAGCTCAGCCCAGCTAAGACACAAACACGCACACACAGCTCAGCCCAGCTAAGACACACACCAAGTTGCTGAATGAAAGATGAAAACAAACAGGATTGGAGAGTGACTGAGGGGAGTTGAGGACTGATACCCCATAAAGCAGCAAGTCTTGAAGTGTGAGAGAAGATTCATCCGATATGAATGGTTAACGGTACCCTATTACTACTTTTGACATGTCTCACATGCTCTGGTACAAAGTAGGGCCCAACGCAGTAAAGTGAATAGGAAGCCATTTCAGATACAACTTAAATCTTAGACCCAGGAAGTACTTACAGATTCCTCATCCTTGCAGAGCATTTTGGTGCAGGAGAGGAAGTCATCAAACTTGGAGAAGGGGATGACTGGTTCTGGTAGCTCTCTGAGATACAGCTTTAGTAGAGAGGCTACTGTATGAACATCTGTATTACTGCAGAGAGAGGAAGGAGAGGGAGAGAGGGAGAGAGCAAAGGAGCAGAGAGAGAGGAGAGAAAGAGGAGAGAAAGAGAAGAGAGAGAAGGGAGAGAGAGGAGAGGATAGAGAGGGAGAGGAGAGAGTGAGAGAGCAAAGGAGCAGAGAGAGAGGAGAGAAAGAGAAGAGAGAGAGGGAGAGAGAGGAAGGAGAGGGAGAGAGGGAGAGGAGAGAGGGAGAGAGGGAGAGGAGAGAGGGAGAGAACAAAGGGGCAGAGAGAGAGGAGAGAAAGAGAAGAGAGAGAAGGGAGAGAGAGGAAGGAGAGGGAGAGAGGGAGAGGAGAGAGGGAGAGAGCAAAGGAGCAGAGAGAGAGGAGAGAAAGAGAAGAGAGAGAAGGGAGAGAGAGGAGAGGATTAGAGAGAGAGAAGAGAGAGGGATGAGAGCAAAGGAGCAGAGAGAGAGGAGAGAAAGAGAAGAGAGAGAGAAGGGAGAGAGAGGAGAGGATAGAGAGAGAGAAGAGAGAGGGATGAGAGAGGAGAAAGTGAGGGGGTGAAATAGAGAGAGAAATAGCGAGCCAAAAATGGAGGCAGAGAGGGAGAGGAGAGGGTGAGGGAGGGACAGAGATGGAGGCAGAGAGAGAGGAGAGGGTGAGGGAGGGACAGAGATGGAGGCAGAGAGAGAGGAGAGTGGGGAGTGAGATGAAGGCAGAGAGGTAGAGGAGAGGGGTAGAGAGAGTAAGATGAAGCACCTTTAAATGAAGAAGACATAAACACAGATCAATGTATGGAGGGGGCAATGAGGGAGGGAAAGGAGAGAGGGGTGGTGGGAGGGTGGAAGGATGGATGTACAGTGCCCTCCACTAATATTGGCACCCTTGGTAAATATTAGCAAAACAGGCTGTGAATTTTTTTTTTTTTAATTGTTTATCCTCTTTGTCTTCTTTCAAAATATTCACACAAATCTAACGTTTCATGAAAGTAAAATAATTGAAAGAAAAAATACATTCTTAACATAAAACAAATGTTTTTCTCAAATATATGTGTGCCACAATTATTGGCACCCCTTCATTCAATACTTTGTGTAACCTCCCTTTTCTGAAGATAACAGCTCTGAGTCTTCTCCTATAATGCGTAATGGGGTTGGAGAACACATGACAAGAGATCTGAGACCATTCCTCCATACAGAATCTCTCCAGATCCTTCAGATTCCCAGGTCCATGCTTGTGGACTCTCCTCTTCAGCTCATCCCACAGGTTTTCTATGAGGTTTAGGTCAGAGGACTGGGACGGCTATGGCAAAACCTTGATTCTGTGGTCAGTGAACAGTTTTTGTGTTGATTTTGTGTGCTTTGGTTCATTGTCCTGCTGGAAGATCTCACCACAGCCAGGTTTAAGCTTCCAAGTAGAGGCAGTCAGGTTTTGATTTAATATCTGCTGGTACGTGATGGAGTCCATGATACCATGTATCCTAACTAGTTGTCCAGGGCCTTTGGAAGAAAAAGAGCCCCACAACATCAACGACCCACCACCATACTTCACAGTGGGGATGAGGTACTTTTCTACATATCTATCTTTCTGTCTGCGCCAAACCCACCTCTGGTGTTTATTTCCAAAAATCTATATTTTGGTCTCATCTGACCATAGAATCCGGTCCCATTGAAAGCTCTAGTACCGTTTGAAGGTGAAATCTGATCGTAGTTTTGGAGATTTTCTGACCCCAAGACCCAACCAATGTCTGCAATTTCACATCTGTGACCCTTGGAGATTTTTTGGCCACTCGAACCATCCTCCTCACTGTGTGTGAGGTCAATATAGACCCACGTCCTCTTCCAGGCCCATTGTTAACATCTCCAGTTGCTTTAACCTTCTTAATTATTGCCCTGATAGTGGAAATTGACATTTTCAACCGTATTTTCTTATAGCAATTTCCTTATTTGTGGAGCTCAACAACCTTTTGTCACACATTATTACTGTAAATATATTTTCTTTACTGCCCGTTTTGCTCATATTTATCACGAGTGCCAATATAAGTGGAGGGCACTGTACGATGTAGTGCATAAATAAAGTGTGACAGCATGTTAAAACAGTCCCAATGATCACCTCTATGCCAGTATTCTCTTCTCACCTGCCCTGAGTCGCTATGGAAGAATTCTGAGTTAGAATACTACAGGAGGACTGTCAGCGTCAGAATGTAATGTAATTCTGAGTAATGTCATACTGTGGGCGGTGGTGTGTGGTGGGAGAGGGGACCATCTCTCACATGCCTCTATCATCTCTGAGTTATGGAAGGTGTCACCATCCTGATACACACATCCCTCTCTGCTACATCCCACGCAGTAGGGGTTCTCTCTCTCTCCCTCCCTCCCTCCCTCCCTCCCTCCCTCCCTCCCTCCCTCCCTCCCTCCCTCCCTCCCTCCCTCCCCAGAACAGGAGCTGTTTCCAATTAACAGTTCTATCTCAGTGCTATAGTTGAGGAGATCATATTAAAACAGTCCCAATGATCACCTCTATGCCAGTATTCTCTTCTCGCCTGCCCTGAGTCGCTATGGAAGAATTCTGAGTTAGAATACTACAGGAGGACTGTCAGCGTCAGAATGTAATGTCATTCTGAGTTAGAACACTACAGGAGGACTGTCAGTGTCAGAATGTAATGTCATTCTGAGTTAGAATACTACAGGAGGACTGTCAGCGTCAGAATGTAATGTCATTCTGAGTTAGAATACTACAGGAGGACTGTCAGCGTCAGAATGTAATGTCATTCTGAGTTAGAACACTACAGGAGGACTGTCAGCGTCAGAATGTAATGTCATTCTGAGTTAGAACACTACAGGAGGACTGTCAGCATCAGAATGTAATGTCATTCTGAGTTAAAACACTACAGGAGGACTGTCAGCGTCAGAATGTAATGTCATTCTGAGTTAGAATACTACAGGAGGACTGTCAGCGTCAGAATGTAATGTCATTCTGAGTTAGAATACTACAGGAGGACTGTCAGCGTCAGAATGTAATGTCATTCTGAGTTAGAATACTACAGGAGGACTGTCAGCGTCAGAATGTAATGTCATTCTGAGTTAGAATACCACAGGAGCACTGTCAGCGTCAGAATGTAATGTCATTCTGAGTTAGAATACTACAGGAGGACTGTCAGTGTCAGAATGTAATGTCAATCTGAGTTAGAACACTACAGGAGGACTGTCAGTGTCAGAATGTAATGTCATTCTGAGTTAGAATACTACAGGAGGACTGTCAGCGTCAGAATGTAATGTCATTCTGAGTTAGAATACTACAGGAGGACTGTCAGCGTCAGAATGTAATGTCATTCTGAGTTAGAACACTACAGGAGGACTGTCAGCGTCAGAATGTAATGTCATTCTGAGTTAGAATACTACAGGAGGACTGTCAGCGTCAGAATGTAATGTCATTCTGAGTTAGAATACTACAGGAGGACTGTCAGCGTCAGAATGTAATGTCATTCTGAGTTAGAACACTACAGGAGGACTGTCAGCATCAGAATGTAATGTTATTCTGAGTTAGAACACTACAGGAGGACTGTCAGCGTCAGAATGTAATGTCATTCTGAGTTAGAATACTACAGGAGGACTGTCAGCGTCAGAATGTAATGTCATTCTGAGTTAGAACACTACAGGAGGACTGTCAGCGTCAGAATGTAATGTCATTCTGAGTTAGAATACTACAGGAGGACTGTCAGCGTCAGAATGTAATGTCATTCTGAGTTAGAACACTACAGGAGGACTGTCAGCGTCAGAATGTAATGTCATTCTGAGTTAGAACACTACAGGAGGACTGTCAGCATCAGAATGTAATGTCATTCTGAGTTAGAACACTACAGGAGGACTGTCAGCATCAGAATGTAATGTCATTCTGAGTTAGAATACTACAGGAGGACTGTCAGTGTCAGAATGTAATGTCATTCTGAGTTAGAACACTACAGGAGGACTGTCAGTGTCAGAATGTAATGTCATTCTGAGTTAGAATACTACAGGAGGACTGTCAGCGTCAGAATGTAATGTCATTCTGAGTTAGAACACTACAGGAGGACTGTCAGTGTCAGAATGTAATGTCATTCTGAGTTAGAATACTACAGGAGGACTGTCACAGAATGTAATGTCATTCTGAGTTAGAATACTACAGGAGGACTGTCAGCGTCAGAATGTAATGTCATTCTGAGTTAGAACACTACAGGAGGACTGTCAGCGTCAGAATGTAATGTCATTCTGAGTTAGAACACTACAGGAGGACTGTCAGCATCAGAATGTAATGTCATTCTGAGTTAGAACACTACAGGAGGACTGTCAGCGTCAGAATGTAACGTCATTCTGAGTTAGAACACTACAGGAGGACTGTCAGTGTCAGAATGTAATGTCATTCTGAGTTAGAATACTACAGGAGGACTGTCAGCGTCAGAATGTAATGTCATTCTGAGTTAGAATACTACAGGAGGACTGTCAGCGTCATAATGTAATGTCATTCTGAGTTAGAACACTACAGGAGGACTGTCAGCATCAGAATGTAATGTCATTCTGAGTTAGAATACTACAGGAGGACTGTCAGCGTCAGAATGTAATGTCATTCTGAGTTAGAATACTACAGGAGGACTGTCAGCGTCAGAATGTAATGTCATTCTGAGTTAGAATACCACAGGAGCACTGTCAGCGTCAGAATGTAATGTCATTCTGAGTTAGAATACTACAGGAGGACTGTCAGTGCCAGAATGTAATGTCATTCTGAGTTAGAACACTACAGGAGGACTGTCAGTGTCAGAATGTAATGTCATTCTGAGTTAGAATACTACAGGAGCACTGTCAGCGTCAGAATGTAATGTCATTCTGAGTTAGAACACTACAGGAGGACTGTCAGTGTCAGAATGTAATGTCATTCTGAGTTAGAACACTACAGGAGGACTGTCAGCGTCAGAATGTAATGTCATTCTGAGTTAGAACACTACAGGAGGACTGTCAGTGTCAGAATGTAATGTCATTCTGAGTTAAAACACTACAGGAGGACTGTCAGTGTCAGAATGTAATGTCATTCTGAGTTAGAACACTACAGGAGGACTGTCAGCGTCAGAATGTAATGTCATTCTGAGTTAGAACACTACAGGAGGACTGTCAGTGTCAGAATGTAATGTCATTCTGAGTTAGAACACTACAGGAGGACTGTCAGCGTCAGAATGTAATGTCATTCTGAGTTAGAATACTACAGGAGGACTGTCAGCGTCAGAATGTAATGTCATTCTGAGTTAGAATACTACAGGAGGACTGTCAGCGTCAGAATGTAATGTCATTCTGAGTTAGAACACTACAGGAGGACTGTCAGCGTCAGAATGTAATGTCATTCTGAGTTAGAACACTACAGGAGGACTGTCAGCATCAGAATGTAATGTCATTCTGAGTTAGAACACTACAGGAGGACTGTCAGCGTCAGAATGTAACGTCATTCTGAGTTAGAACACTACAGGAGGACTGTCAGTGTCAGAATGTAATGTCATTCTGAGTTAGAATACTACAGGAGGACTGTCAGCGTCAGAATGTAATGTCATTCTGAGTTAGAATACTACAGGAGGACTGTCAGCGTCATAATGTATAGTCATTCTGAGTTAGAACACTACAGGAGGACTGTCAGCATCAGAATGTAATGTCATTCTGAGTTAGAATACTACAGGAGGACTGTCAGCGTCAGAATGTAATGTCATTCTGAGTTAGAATACTACAGGAGGACTGTCAGCGTCAGAATGTAATGTCATTCTGAGTTAGAATACCACAGGAGCACTGTCAGCGTCAGAATGTAATGTCATTCTGAGTTAGAATACTACAGGAGGACTGTCAGTGTCAGAATGTAATGTCATTCTGAGTTAGAACACTACAGGAGGACTGTCAGTGTCAGAATGTAATGTCATTCTGAGTTAGAATACTACAGGAGCACTGTCAGCGTCAGAATGTAATGTCATTCTGAGTTAGAACACTACAGGAGGACTGTCAGTGTCAGAATGTAATGTCATTCTGAGTTAGAATACTACAGGAGGACTGTCAGCGTCAGAATGTAATGTCATTCTGAGTTAGAATACTACAGGAGGACTGTCGGCGTCAGAATGTAATGTCATTCTGAGTTAGAATACCATAGGAGCACTGTCAGCGTCAGAATGTAATGTCAATCTGAGTTAGAACACTACAGGAGGACTGTCAGTGTCAGAATGTAATGTCATTCTGAGTTAGAACACTACAGGAGGACTGTCAGCGTCAGAATGTAATGTCATTCTGAGTTAGAACACTACAGGAGGACTGTCAGCATCAGAATGTAATGTCATTCTGAGTTAGAACACTACAGGAGGACTGTCAGTGTCAGAATGTAATGTCATTCTGAGTTAGAACACTACAGGAGGACTGTCAGCGTCAGAATGTAATGTCATTCTGAGTTAGAACACTACAGGAGGACTGTCAGTGTCAGAATGTAATGTCATTCTGAGTTAAAACACTACAGGAGGACTGTCAGTGTCAGAATGTAATGTCATTCTGAGTTAGAATACTACAGGAGGACTGTCAGCGTCAGAATGTAATGTCATTCTGAGTTAGAATACCACAGGAGCACTGTCAGCGTCAGAATGTAATGTCATTCTGAGTTAGAATACTACAGGAGGACTGTCAGTGCAAGAATGTAATGTCATTCTGAGTTAGAACACTACAGGAGGACTGTCAGTGTCAGAATGTAATGTCATTCTGAGTTAGAATACTACAGGAGCACTGTCAGCGTCAGAATGTAATGTCATTCTGAGTTAGAACACTACAGGAGGACTGTCAGTGTCAGAATGTAATGTCATTCTGAGTTAGAACACTACAGGAGGACTGTCAGCGTCAGAATGTAATGTCATTCTGAGTTAGAACACTACAGGAGGACTGTCAGTGTCAGAATGTAATGTCATTCTGAGTTAAAACACTACAGGAGGACTGTCAGTGTCAGAATGTAATGTCATTCTGAGTTAGAACACTACAGGAGGACTGTCAGCGTCAGAATGTAATGTCATTCTGAGTTAGAACACTACAGGAGGACTGTCAGTGTCAGAATGTAATGTCATTCTGAGTTAGAACACTACAGGAGGACTGTCAGCGTCAGAATGTAATGTCATTCTGAGTTAGAATACTACAGGAGGACTGTCAGCGTCAGAATGTAATGTCATTCTGAGTTAGAATACTACAGGAGGACTGTCAGCGTCAGAATGTAATGTCATTCTGAGTTAGAACACTACAGGAGGACTGTCAGCGTCAGAATGTAATGTCATTCTGAGTTAGAACACTACAGGAGGACTGTCAGCATCAGAATGTAATGTCATTCTGAGTTAGAACACTACAGGAGGACTGTCAGCGTCAGAATGTAACGTCATTCTGAGTTAGAACACTACAGGAGGACTGTCAGTGTCAGAATGTAATGTCATTCTGAGTTAGAATACTACAGGAGGACTGTCAGCGTCAGAATGTAATGTCATTCTGAGTTAGAATACTACAGGAGGACTGTCAGCGTCATAATGTATAGTCATTCTGAGTTAGAACACTACAGGAGGACTGTCAGCATCAGAATGTAATGTCATTCTGAGTTAGAACACTACAGGAGGACTGTCAGCGTCAGAATGTAATGTCATTCTGAGTTAGAACACTACAGGAGGACTGTCAGTGTCAGAATGTAATGTCATTCTGAGTTAAAACACTACAGGAGGACTGTCAGTGTCAGAATGTAATGTCATTCTGAGTTAGAATACTACAGGAGGACTGTCAGCGTCAGAATGTAATGTCATTCTGAGTTAGAATACCACAGGAGCACTGTCAGCGTCAGAATGTAATGTCATTCTGAGTTAGAATACTACAGGAGGACTGTCAGTGCCAGAATGTAATGTCATTCTGAGTTAGAACACTACAGGAGGACTGTCAGTGTCAGAATGTAATGTCATTCTGAGTTAGAATACTACAGGAGCACTGTCAGCGTCAGAATGTAATGTCATTCTGAGTTAGAACACTACAGGAGGACTGTCAGTGTCAGAATGTAATGTCATTCTGAGTTAGAACACTACAGGAGGACTGTCAGCGTCAGAATGTAATGTCATTCTGAGTTAGAACACTACAGGAGGACTGTCAGTGTCAGAATGTAATGTCATTCTGAGTTAAAACACTACAGGAGGACTGTCAGTGTCAGAATGTAATGTCATTCTGAGTTAGAACACTACAGGAGGACTGTCAGCGTCAGAATGTAATGTCATTCTGAGTTAGAACACTACAGGAGGACTGTCAGTGTCAGAATGTAATGTCATTCTGAGTTAGAACACTACAGGAGGACTGTCAGCGTCAGAATGTAATGTCATTCTGAGTTAGAATACTACAGGAGGACTGTCAGCGTCAGAATGTAATGTCATTCTGAGTTAGAATACTACAGGAGGACTGTCAGCGTCAGAATGTAATGTCATTCTGAGTTAGAACACTACAGGAGGACTGTCAGCGTCAGAATGTAATGTCATTCTGAGTTAGAACACTACAGGAGGACTGTCAGCATCAGAATGTAATGTCATTCTGAGTTAGAACACTACAGGAGGACTGTCAGCGTCAGAATGTAACGTCATTCTGAGTTAGAACACTACAGGAGGACTGTCAGTGTCAGAATGTAATGTCATTCTGAGTTAGAATACTACAGGAGGACTGTCAGCGTCAGAATGTAATGTCATTCTGAGTTAGAATACTACAGGAGGACTGTCAGCGTCATAATGTAATGTCATTCTGAGTTAGAACACTACAGGAGGACTGTCAGCATCAGAATGTAATGTCATTCTGAGTTAGAATACTACAGGAGGACTGTCAGCGTCAGAATGTAATGTCATTCTGAGTTAGAATACTACAGGAGGACTGTCAGCGTCAGAATGTAATGTCATTCTGAGTTAGAATACCACAGGAGCACTGTCAGCGTCAGAATGTAATGTCATTCTGAGTTAGAATACTACAGGAGGACTGTCAGTGTCAGAATGTAATGTCATTCTGAGTTAGAACACTACAGGAGGACTGTCAGTGTCAGAATGTAATGTCATTCTGAGTTAGAACACTACAGGAGGACTGTCAGCGTCAGAATGTAATGTCATTCTGAGTTAGAACACTACAGGAGGACTGTCAGTGTCAGAATGTAATGTCATTCTGAGTTAAAACACTACAGGAGGACTGTCAGTGTCAGAATGTAATGTCATTCTGAGTTAGAACACTACAGGAGGACTGTCAGCGTCAGAATGTAATGTCATTCTGAGTTAGAACACTACAGGAGGACTGTCAGTGTCAGAATGTAATGTCATTCTGAGTTAGAACACTACAGGAGGACTGTCAGCGTCAGAATGTAATGTCATTCTGAGTTAGAATACTACAGGAGGACTGTCAGCGTCAGAATGTAATGTCATTCTGAGTTAGAATACTACAGGAGGACTGTCAGCGTCAGAATGTAATGTCATTCTGAGTTAGAACACTACAGGAGGACTGTCAGCGTCAGAATGTAATGTCATTCTGAGTTAGAACACTACAGGAGGACTGTCAGCATCAGAATGTAATGTCATTCTGAGTTAGAACACTACAGGAGGACTGTCAGCGTCAGAATGTAACGTCATTCTGAGTTAGAACACTACAGGAGGACTGTCAGTGTCAGAATGTAATGTCATTCTGAGTTAGAATACTACAGGAGGACTGTCAGCGTCAGAATGTAATGTCATTCTGAGTTAGAATACTACAGGAGGACTGTCAGCGTCATAATGTATAGTCATTCTGAGTTAGAACACTACAGGAGGACTGTCAGCATCAGAATGTAATGTCATTCTGAGTTAGAATACTACAGGAGGACTGTCAGCGTCAGAATGTAATGTCATTCTGAGTTAGAATACTACAGGAGGACTGTCAGCGTCAGAATGTAATGTCATTCTGAGTTAGAATACCACAGGAGCACTGTCAGCGTCAGAATGTAATGTCATTCTGAGTTAGAATACTACAGGAGGACTGTCAGTGTCAGAATGTAATGTCATTCTGAGTTAGAACACTACAGGAGGACTGTCAGTGTCAGAATGTAATGTCATTCTGAGTTAGAACACTACAGGAGGACTGTCAGCGTCAGAATGTAATGTCATTCTGAGTTAGAACACTACAGGAGGACTGTCAGTGTCAGAATGTAATGTCATTCTGAGTTAAAACACTACAGGAGGACTGTCAGTGTCAGAATGTAATGTCATTCTGAGTTAGAACACTACAGGAGGACTGTCAGCGTCAGAATGTAATGTCATTCTGAGTTAGAATACTACAGGAGGACTGTCAGCGTCAGAATGTAATGTCATTCTGAGTTAGAATACTACAGGAGGACTGTCAGCGTCAGAATGTAATGTCATTCTGAGTTAGAACACTACAGGAGGACTGTCAGCGTCAGAATGTAATGTCATTCTGAGTTAGAATACTACAGGAGGACTGTCAGCGTCAGAATGTAATGTCATTCTGAGTTAGAATACTACAGGAGGACTGTCAGCGTCAGAATGTAATGTCATTCTGAGTTAGAACACTACAGGAGGACTGTCAGCGTCAGAATGTAATGTCATTCTGAGTTAGAACACTACAGGAGGACTGTCAGCATCAGAATGTAATGTCATTCTGAGTTAGAACACTACAGGAGGACTGTCAGCGTCAGAATGTAACGTCATTCTGAGTTAGAACACTACAGGAGGACTGTCAGTGTCAGAATGTAATGTCATTCTGAGTTAGAATACTACAGGAGGACTGTCAGCGTCAGAATGTAATGTCATTCTGAGTTAGAATACTACAGGAGGACTGTCAGCGTCATAATGTATAGTCATTCTGAGTTAGAACACTACAGGAGGACTGTCAGCATCAGAATGTAATGTCATTCTGAGTTAGAATACTACAGGAGGACTGTCAGCGTCAGAATGTAATGTCATTCTGAGTTAGAATACTACAGGAGGACTGTCAGCGTCAGAATGTAATGTCATTCTGAGTTAGAATACCACAGGAGCACTGTCAGCGTCAGAATGTAATGTCATTCTGAGTTAGAATACTACAGGAGGACTGTCAGCGTCAGAATGTAATGTCATTCTGAGTTAGAACACTACAGGAGGACTGTCAGTGTCAGAATGTAATGTCATTCTGAGTTAGAACACTACAGGAGGACTGTCAGCGTCAGAATGTAATGTCATTCTGAGTTAGAACACTACAGGAGGACTGTCAGTGTCAGAATGTAATGTCATTCTGAGTTAAAACACTACAGGAGGACTGTCAGTGTCAGAATGTAATGTCATTCTGAGTTAGAACACTACAGGAGGACTGTCAGCGTCAGAATGTAATGTCATTCTGAGTTAGAACACTACAGGAGGACTGTCAGTGTCAGAATGTAATGTCATTCTGAGTTAGAACACTACAGGAGGACTGTCAGTGTCAGAATGTAATGTCATTCTGAGTTAGAACACTACAGGAGGACTGTCAGTGTCAGAATGTAATGTCATTCTGAGTTAAAACACTACAGGAGGACTGTCAGTGTCAGAATGTAATGTCATTCTGAGTTAGAACACTACAGGAGGACTGTCAGCGTCAGAATGTAATGTCATTCTGAGTTAGAACACTACAGGAGGACTGTCAGTGTCAGAATGTAATGTCATTCTGAGTTAGAACACTACAGGAGGACTGTCAGCGTCAGAATGTAATGTCATTCTGAGTTAGAATACTACAGGAGGACTGTCAGCGTCAGAATGTAATGTCATTCTGAGTTAGAATACTACAGGAGGACTGTCAGCGTCAGAATGTAATGTCATTCTGAGTTAGAACACTACAGGAGGACTGTCAGCGTCAGAATGTAATGTCATTCTGAGTTAGAACACTACAGGAGGACTGTCAGCATCAGAATGTAATGTCATTCTGAGTTAGAACACTACAGGAGGACTGTCAGCGTCAGAATGTAACGTCATTCTGAGTTAGAACACTACAGGAGGACTGTCAGTGTCAGAATGTAATGTCATTCTGAGTTAGAATACTACAGGAGGACTGTCAGCGTCAGAATGTAATGTCATTCTGAGTTAGAATACTACAGGAGGACTGTCAGCGTCATAATGTATAGTCATTCTGAGTTAGAACACTACAGGAGGACTGTCAGCATCAGAATGTAATGTCATTCTGAGTTAGAATACTACAGGAGGACTGTCAGCGTCAGAATGTAATGTCATTCTGAGTTAGAATACTACAGGAGGACTGTCAGCGTCAGAATGTAATGTCATTCTGAGTTAGAATACCACAGGAGCACTGTCAGCGTCAGAATGTAATGTCATTCTGAGTTAGAATACTACAGGAGGACTGTCAGTGTCAGAATGTAATGTCATTCTGAGTTAGAACACTACAGGAGGACTGTCAGTGTCAGAATGTAATGTCATTCTGAGTTAGAATACTACAGGAGCACTGTCAGCGTCAGAATGTAATGTCATTCTGAGTTAGAACACTACAGGAGGACTGTCAGTGTCAGAATGTAATGTCATTCTGAGTTAGAACACTACAGGAGGACTGTCAGCGTCAGAATGTAATGTCATTCTGAGTTAGAACACTACAGGAGGACTGTCAGTGTCAGAATGTAATGTCATTCTGAGTTAAAACACTACAGGAGGACTGTCAGTGTCAGAATGTAATGTCATTCTGAGTTAGAACACTACAGGAGGACTGTCAGCGTCAGAATGTAATGTCATTCTGAGTTAGAACACTACAGGAGGACTGTCAGTGTCAGAATGTAATGTCATTCTGAGTTAGAATACTACAGGAAGACTGTCAGTGTCAGAATGTAATGTCATTCTGAGTTAGAACACTACAGGAGGACTGTCAGTGTCAGAATGTAATGTCATTCTGAGTTAGAACACTACAGGAGGACTGTCAGCATCAGAATGTAATCAGCACTTTACAGTCACACTCGATTGAGACCCCACATCCCTCTTTTTCCCTTCCATCCTTTCGACCTATTTCTCTCCCTTCTTTACCTCGCTCGCCTTCCCTCCCTCTCTCCCTCTTGCATTTTTAATACTCCTGCAAGTTTCTTACTGATGGTTTCCACTGAAGTCAGAGTTGAGCACACTTCATCTCGACTCTGAATCGGCCTCTACACTGTAAAACCCGGATACGTTCTGGCTACTCAAACATTTTGAGGAAACAGATTTCCTAAAAAAAAAAAAAGTGTACTTAAGAGTGTACTTAAGAAAGTTAAATAGCTCAAGTGAGCAGTACTAACTTCATATGAGTAAAACATATGCCGTTTTTTTTGAGTAAGGTATAGTAGGGTTTTTATTTTTTTTTATTTACCTTTATTTAACTAGGCAAGTCAGTTAAGAACAAATTCTTATTTTCAATGACCATCTAGGAACAGTGGGTTAACTGCCTGTTCAGGGGCAGAACGACAGATTTGTACCTTGTCAGCTCGGGGATTTGAACTTGCAACCTTTCGGTTACTAATCCAACGCTCTAACCACTAGGTTGCAGAATTCCATTAACCAGTAATCTATCAACCAGGATTTCTGGAAAACCAAGGAAATTTACCAGGAAATGTACCAGAATTGTGCAACCCTAACTGTGAATCACATTACGCTGGCTTGCACAGTGATGTGTAATCCGATTGGAATCCAGCCAGCATTAGATTATCCAGCAGTTGAAATTTGTTTTCACCCGCAACCTGTATTCAAATCTGACTGCCAGGGTTAAGAACAGTGGGGAGAAACTACTCAAGCCATTTAAACTGGAACAACCATTTCAGTAATGGGTGCCAAAATTCAATAATTGGATTAGTTTAGATTAACAAAAATGTTATCTTTGTGTTGCATAACTTTTGATCAATGAATCACTCAGTGTACATGCAAAAAACACAGATATTAAAAACTATTCCAAAATATCAATCTGCAGTAGAGCATGCTGGGGAGAAAAAAGTACATTTGTTTAAAAATAAATTGTTGGTGTGACTTCTCATTTAGTTTTAAACAGCTAACCTATATGAGAACTCATATAAGTAATGTGCACGAAATGCATATCAACAGAGCTGTCAGTAAAAGTCATCACAGGTAAGGTGTCTGAGCATCCCATAATAATGCCCTGAGGCATTAGGTTGATGTGCCAAAAGCTGTCTGTCACCACTTTCCACTCCCAGATTTAATTCCATGTCATTCCCAGTCTGAGAATTATTATTACTGTGGGAATATTTTATAAGATCCTGGCAGACCCCGATACAGAATTAGCAGGAAACAGGATTAAAAATGTGGAATTTGATTTGAGATTCTATATATTGCAGAGTGAATAAGAATGGCTAAAGCACTGCCAATGCTGTGGGTTCCCATACACATCCTAATATTGAGTTGCACCCCCTTTTCCCCTCAGAACAGCCTCAATTCGTCAAGGCATGGACTTTACAAGGTGTCGAAAGCGTTCCACAGGAATGCTGGCCCATGTTGACTCCAATGCTTCCCACAGTTGTGTCAACTTGGCTGGATGTCCTTTGGGTGGTGGACCATTCTTGATACACACATGGAAACTGTTGAGCGTGAAAAACCCAGCAGCATTGCAGTTCTTGACACAAAGCGGTGCACCTGGCAACTACTAGCATTACCCCGTTCAAAAGCACTTAAATCTTTTGTCTTGCCCATTCCTCCTCTGAATGGAAAGAGCAGGTGTCCTTAATGTTTTGTATACTCAGTGTATATACAGTATATTGTATATTGCTGACATGCAGTCCAAGGTGGGGTTTTCCTTAAAAAAGTCCATACTGTATATATATATATATACACACCAGTGGAGGCTGGTGGAGGGAGAGATAAGGAGGACAGGCTCATAATGGAATGAACAGAATCGCACTCAAACACATACAAAATGAAAGTTGTGCATTTACATTTGTACACATTTCTTCATCTCGTTTACAGTAAACGTAACATATCTTTACATACCAGTCGAAGGAGGGCTTCTCTCCGCAGTCAAAGGCATCCTGCAGCTCTTTGACCAAGTTGGCCTGCCCTGGTAGCCTGAACAGTCCTTCTTCCCGTAGGCCCCACTTGCGTATAAAGCCCACACACTGCTCCACCAGCATGGGGGCCTGCCTGCTCCCATAACGCCTCTCGTACCGCACCGTCTCCTCCAGCTTCTGACCAAAGATACCTGGCAGAGACACAAACACACACAGTTCAATGTTAGGATTTAGGATGTATATTGTGCCTTTCTTGTTAAATCTGTGTCTTCTTTTCTTCCAAAAGACATCCTGTACATGATGAGTAACAACTCATTGGCATGTGGAGGATGTTAAACAGTGATCAACTCACAGCTAAAGGTATAATAGGAAACATAACACTGTGTGCTATGAAGAATACTGCATTAGTGTTCAGTTAACAGTGATTTGTCTAAAAAGATGGACTAACTGGCAGTGGACATGTTTTGAGGATTTTCACAACTAGATTTTTTTTTTTTTGCATTTTCTTAAAGAACATTAAAGGGAAAAATATCCTGTCAAACCATGGTATCACATCAAGCCCATTAAAAAACAGACCAGATTTATCCCCCGATCTGAATGTATCAAACAGGGAGAAACTGGCTCATGTTACTAAAGCCACACAGATAACAGCATCAAAGAGAACATGGGGATCCTAAATCATCTGATTAATTCCAATGGAATCTGTTTTTCTGTTCTCAGCCTAAAATAGATCTGACTCTGACCACTGTAGTAAAGAAAATGTAGTATTAATCCCCCACAAAACACATACAAATCCAAGAGATTAAATCAAACCTCCTCTCCTCTCCTCTCCTCTCCTCTCCTCTCCTCTCCTCTCCTCTCCTCTCCTCTCCTCTCCTCTCCTTTGTTTGGTTCTCCTCTCCTTTTCTCTGTTCTACTCTGTTCTGTTCTCCTCTCCTCTCATCTGGTCTCCTCTCCTGTCCTTTGTTTTGGGTCTCCTCTCCTTTTCTATGTTCTACTCTCTGCTGCTCTGGCCTTTTGTCTGTGGCAATCCATTAGAAACAAATTGTGATTCACATCAGACCTGGCTTCAAATAGTATTTGAAATAATAAAAAATAAAAACGTTATCTGTGCTTGATTGAGCATGCCTGACTTTATGGACTAATAAAATATTCCTAAACAAGCAAAATCGGCCATCTGGCACTCCAGGCAGGTTGACACAAACACTCAAAGTATTTGAACGATTTCAAATAGTGTTTGAACCCAGGTGTGGTTCACATTTAAAGGTCTCATGCGGACGGCGTTCAACAGGGGATTAGAGCTGCTAAGGCTGCCTTCCTGAGAGCGTTGGATCTGCTGCATACTGTTCTGGTCTCCAGACACAGACAGAGACAGAGGCCTGGCCCTGAACACAACATGTGGTAGGCTACAATGAGGTATGGCACAGTTAACAATGAGCAACTGCAATAGTCTAATTCTGTTGTTCAAAATCCTGCATGTCCCTAAAGTGTGTTGTTCCAATCTTACCAAAGAGTTGATACAGAGACATTCTGAAACATTGAGCTAATAAACAAAATGACAAAACACTCAGCAACACTCACTTATAATAGAGTATCTTTGTCAACAGTATATCTCCACCCTAAAACCCAATAAGGAGCATGACCTTGTCATCTCAAACACATAGGTTTTCCCAAATCAGCCCTAAGTGGTTCTGTTCTGGTATGTAAAGTCCTAAAACACGTAACCCCTGTGACCCCTCTCTTCACACAGGGCTGTGTCCAGACGAGTCGTGCCGTGTTTACCTCACCCCTCTTGAAGCTGGCACAACTTGTTCCGGTAGATGATCCCATGAATAGAAAACTATGGTAAAAATCAGAGCGCTGAAGGAACACAGTTTTAAAGTCCCCCCGTGCTTCAGCATCGTTGGAGATGAGGGAAAAGACGAGTACGGTCTGTGTATTCAAGCAGCTGTGTGAGCAGATAGAAAGACAGAGATGTGACAGGCATGTCCCCATGGGGATGATAACTTTCAGTACTGTGGTAAGAGTATTTCCAGATGTTTTCTCTACCCCTCCTTCTTCCAGTCTTCTGTTTCTGTCCTTTCGGTTTCCATTCATTCAAAAACAGAAGTTGAAGAAATGTCTATAGAATGTGACGTCAGATCTTCACAAAATACACAGATCAAACTAAGAAAACCTCTCACTCATGAAAAGGAAGTGTCCAGACTACATTCTCCACAGGGAGAGGCTTAAACAAAGTGTCCAGACTACATTCTCCACAGGGAGAGGCTTAAACAAAGTGTCCAGACTACATTCTCCACAGGGAGAGGCTTAAACAAAGTGTCCAGACTACATTCTCCACAGGGAGAGGCTTAAACAAAGTGTCCAGACTACATTCTCCACAGGGAGAGGCTTAAACAAAGTGTCCAGACTACATTCTCCACAGGGAGAGGCTTAAACAAAGTGTCCAGACTACTTTCTCCACAAGGAGTGGCTTAAACAAAGTGTCCAGACTACTTTCTCCACAAGGAGAGGCTTGAACAAAGTGTCCAGACTACTTTTTCCACAAGGAGAGGCTTGAACAAAGTGTCCAGACTACTTTCTCCACAAGGAGAGACTTAAACAAAGTGTCCAGACTACTTTCTCCACAAGGAGAGACTTAAACAAAGTGTGCACACTACATTCTCCACAAGGAGAGGCTTAAACAAAGTGTCCACACTACTTTCTCCACAAGGAGAGGCTTGAACAAAGTGTCCACACTACATTCTCCACAAGGAGAGGCTTGAACAAAGTGTCCACACTACATTCTCCACAGGGAGAGGCTTGAACAAAGTGTCCAGACTAGTTTCTGCAGTAAAGGAATGCAAGGAAAAGAGGATGAGAAATGTCAGTAGAAATTCCGCAGGCCATGAATCTGAGAGTGTTATCCAGAGGCCACATATAGCAGTTCAGAGTGTGTGTGTACATTTGTTTGTGTGTGTGTGTGTGTGTGTGTGTGTGTGTGTGTGTGTGTGTGTGTGTGTGTGTGTGTGTGTGTGTGTGTGTGTGTGTGTGTGTGTGTGTGTGTGTGTGTGTGTGTGTGTGTGTGTGTGTGTGTGTGTGTAGATCTGTGGGTGTATTAGCAGAGGTGGAAGGCTACTGTAGATTTAAACACGTAAATCCTCCTGACATACTGGCCGGGCCAGGCCGGGTGAGGAGAGTCTGGCTTTTATACAGACTCCCTGGATGGTCGACCGTCTAGTCTGGTCTGGAGTGGAGACTGTGACAGCTTTACCACAGCCAATTAGCAACCTCCTTCAACACTCAGGTCCTGCCAGGTCAACTCCTCTCCTCAAGCTTACTGCCTGCTGAGCTGAGTGCTCCCGGCCCCTCCCCTCTTCACTCCATACAACACAGTCCTCTTGTCGTCCTAACCCTCCATTCTATTGCCTCCAAACATCCAGTCGAGGGAGAGAGAGAGAGAGAGAGAGAGAGCTCAGGAGAAAGAGAGAGAGGCCCCTCTCACTGCCCTCCGTTGTCTGACGTGTGTGGTGAATGCTGTTCAGGCCGCCAGACACACACACACACACACACCCCCACACACACATTCTAGCGCTAATCATTTCCACTGTGCTCTCTCATGGTGCTCTCTTGACTGAGCCAAAGCCCTCGGGAGTATGAGTGATCAGGAGTATCTGTCCTCAGGAGTAACTGTCCTCGGGAGTATGAGTCCTCGGGAGTATGAGTCCTCGGGAGTATCTGTCCTCAGGAGTATCAGTCCTCAGGAGTATCAGACCTCAGGAGTATCCGTCCTCAGGAGTATCTGTCCTTAGGAGTATCAGTCCTCTGGATTATGAGTCCTCAGGAGTATCAGACTGCAGGCTTATCAGTCAGGCTTATCAGTCCTCAGGAGTATCAGTCCTCAGGAGTATCAGTCCTCATGAATATCAGTCTTCAGCAGTATCAGTCCTCAGGAGTAGGAAGAGTTTGGTCTCCTTGCTGTGGAAGTCTGGGTGCGAACGACTGTGAGAAAAATACATTCTATTCCCAAATGCATTAACATTTTCGATCGTGGCTCTTGTTCGAACCACTGCTCGCTCTGTTTGCTACAAATATACCGGGGTACACAGGGGGTACTGTAGAAGACTCATGAGACCATAGGCTTACTGGTCAAATGCACACAAGGGGGTACTTCAGGGGTACTCCGGACAGGGCAAAAGTCAGTTGGTGGTACAGAAAAAGGTTACGGCTGGTCCACCTCATTCCTTTCATCTAAAGCCAAGAGCTCAATGTCGTTAGACTATTTTGTAGGGCTATAGTCTCCAGTTGGCCATAGCTCCTCTCTCTCAGCATATTGGAGCTATTTGTTTGAGTGGTGTGTGTTTGAGTGGTCTCTCTACAATAGAAAGCCTTATATTACATTATTCTCCCAGTTGCGAAACAGCCGACAGGGAGGAGGTGAGGGCCCTGGTGGAGTGGTGCCAGGAAAATAACCTCTCCCTCAATGTCAACAAAATGAAGGAGCTGATCGTGGACTTCAGGAGACAGCAGAGGGAGCACGCAACCATTCACATCAACAGGGAGAAGGTGGAAAAAAGCTTAAAGTTCCTCGGCGTACACATCACTGACAATGTAAAATGGTCCACCCAGACAGACAGTGTGGTGAAGAAGGTGCAACAGCGCCTCTTCAGCCTTGCCTTGGCCCCTAAGACCCTCACAAACTTTTACAGATGCACCATTGAGAGCATCCTGTCAGGCTGTATCACCGCCTGGTACGTCAACTACACCGCCCTCAAACGCAGAGCTCTCCAGAGGATGGTGCGGCTTGCACATCGCATCACTGAGGGCACGCTGCCTGGCCTCCAGGACATCTACAGCACCCGGTGTCACAGGAAGTCAAAGAAGATCATCAAGGACTGTTCACCCCGCCGAGCCAAGGCCTGTTCACCCCGCTACCATCCAGAAGGAAGTGCATCATAGCCGGGACCCAAAGACTGACTGGTCACTTGAATAATGTTTACTGTTTTACCCACGTCATATGTACATGCTGTATTCTAGTCAAGGCTTATCCTATTTAACTATTGCTGTACATATACTATTCTATTCTTCAGATATACTACATATTCTATCCACAGACTGTCCATAATATCTATACATCCCATCACATATATATTTATACTCCGGAGTCCGACATTGCATAATATTTCTATATTTCTTAATTCCATTCTTTTCCTTTTTAGATGTGTGTGTATTGTTGTGTATTGTTAGATGTTACTGCACTGTTGGAGCTAGGAACAAGCATTTCACTACACCCAGAATTACATCTGCTAAATATCGGTATGTGACCAATACAATTTGATTTGATTTTCTCCTCTCTCTGCTCTGTGGGAACTGGATCCAGGGGGTCTGTAAAGCATGTAATTGTACAAATATTCTTCACAGGCTTTGATCCCACAAGAGCTAATCAAAGAACACACACTCTTAGAAGAGGTACTGACTAACGGAGGATAAACTATACAAATAAAAAAATACAGTCAGACAGTCGTCTCTCCTGGCTGTGGATGAGAGTGCAAGGGAAATTCCTCGGATATTGTCAACATGAAATGACTACCCTTTCACAGAGCCAGAAAAGGTACAATTATCCAACACACAGTATGTCTACAGAATAGCCTGGTAAATGGTATGCAATATACATTAACATTTAAACACAGCAGAGAGGGTAGAAGAAGAACTGTCAGCAGCAGTAGATATCTCACAGGATAGAGTAATGTATTCAATCATTGTGCATTTCGTCCTTACAAGAGGACCTTTTCTAAAATGTCAAGATCTTTAGAAAAATATTTCAAACAATGAAAAATAACGCTAGTTTCAAGTATAATAAAGGCTTGACATTTTTCAGACTAAAGTTAAATCGAACGAATGTAAATTAAAGATAATTATTCAAGTCCCTATACTTTACAGCTGAACATAGAGAACTAATCGTAGACAGAGATATCAGCAGAGAGAACAATGCCAATGAATGGAAAAGATGGAAACACCAACAGATAGAGAAAGATAGACCAACATAAAGATAGCACAGACTAAGATAGACCAAGATAAAGATAGCACAGACTAAGATAGACCAACATAAAGATAGCACAGACTAAGATAGACCAACATAAAGATAGCACAGACTAAGATAGACCAACATAAAGATAGCACAGACTAAGATAGACCAACATAAAGATAGCACAGACTAAGATAGACCAACATAAAGATAGCACAGACTAAGATAGACCAAGATAAAGATAGCACAGACTAAGATAGACCAACATAAAGATAGCACAGACTAAGATAGACCAACATAAAGATAGCACAGACTAAGATAGACCAACATAAAGATAGCACAGACTAAGATAGACCAACATAAAGATAGCACAGACTAAGATAGACCAACATAAAGATAGCACAGACTAAGATAGACCAACATAAAGATAGCACAGACTAAGATAGACCAACATAAAGATAGCACAGACTAAGATAGACCAACATAAAGATAGCACAGACTAAGATAGACCAACATAAAGATAGCACAGACTAAGATAGACCAAGATAAAGATAGCACAGACTAAGATAGACCAAGATAAAGATAGCACAGACTAAGATAGACCAAGATAAAGATAGCACAGACTAAGATAGACCAACATAAAGATAGACCAAGATAAAGATAGCACAGACTAAGATAGACCAACATAAAGATAGCACAGACTAAGATAGACCAACATAAAGATAGCACAGACTAAGATAGACCAAGATAAAGATAGCACAGACTAAGATAGACCAAGATAAAGATAGCACAGACTAAGATAGACCAACATAAAGATAGCACAGACTAAGATAGACCAAGATAAAGATAGACCAAGATAAACCAAGATAAAGATAGACCAAGATAAAGATAGCATAGACTAAGATAGACCAAAATAAAGATAGCATAGAGAAGGATAGACCAAGAGAAAGATAGCACAGACTAAGATAGACCAAGATAAAGATAGCACAGACTAAGATAGACCAAGAGAAAGATAGCACAGACTAAGATAGACCAAGAGAAAGATAGCACAGACTAAGATAGACCAACATAAAGATAGCACAGACTAAGATAGATCAATATAAAGATAGCACAGACTAAGATAGACCAAGATAAAGATAGCATAGATAAAGTTAGCAATAAAGATAGCATAGAGAAAGATAGCAATAAAGATAGATAGACCAAGAGAAAGATAGACCAAGATAAAGACAGCATAGATAAAGATAGCAATAAAGATAGCATAGAGAAGGATAGACCAAGAGAAAGATAGCATAGAGAAAGATAACATAGAGAAGGACAGACCAAGAGAAAGATAGCATAGATAAAGATAGACCAAGATAAAGATAGCATAGATAAAGATAGCACAGATAAAGACAGAGACAATAAAGATAGCATCGAGAAAGATAGCAATAAAGATAGATAGACCAAGAGAAAGATAGCATAGATAAAGATAGACCAAGATAAAGATAGCATAGATAAAGATAGCAATAAAGATAGCATAGATAAAGATAGCAATAAAGATAGCATAGATAAAGATAGCAATAAAGATAGCATAGATAAAGATAGCAATAAAGATAGCATAGATAAAGATAGCAATAAAGATAGCATAGATAAAGATAGCAATAAAGATAGCATAGATAAAGATAGCAATAAAGATAGCATAGATAAAGATAGCAATAAAGATAGCATAGATAAAGATAGCATAGATAAAGATAGCAATAAAGATAGCATAGATAAAGATAGCATAGAGAAAGATAGCATAGATAAAGATAGCAATAAAGATAGCACAGATAAAGACAGACCTAGATAAAGATAGCATAGATAAAGATAGCAATAAAGATAGCACAGATAAAGACAGACCTAGATAAAGATAGCATAGATAAAGATAGCAATAAAGATAGCACAGATAAAGACAGACCTAGATAAAGATAGCATAGATAAAGATAGCAATAAAGATAACATAGAGAAAGATAGACCAAAATAAAGATAGCATAGATAAAGATAGCATAGATAAAGATAGCAATAAAGATAGCATAGATAAAGATAGCATAGATAAAGATTGACCAAGATAAAGATAGGATATAGAGAGCAACACATGTGCTTAAGGGGTTGGGTGGCCCTGTCTTGACCATCATGGAATCGCTACACCTTTTTGGGTTGATGTGATATTGTACCTGGCTGACCTGGTGACCTTTGACCTTGAGGCACAGTAATATCACACAGGACAGGTAAAAGCCCACAGAGTACTTGGTCTCATTGGATGGAACTCCATCTTCCTAAGACCGCCCTTGGGGAGTGCTTGGCTGGCTGGCTACTCAGACTACACAGTTTGTTACACCTGTACAGTTTGTTACACCTGTTAGCCACCCTGCCAGCTTAGTGCAGTCTGCCACTAGCATAGTCAGTGTAGTCAGCTCAGCTATCCCCATTGAGACCATGTCTGTGCCTCGATCTAGATTGGGCAAAACTAAACATGGCGGTGTTCGCCTTAGCAATCTCACTGGAATAAAGACCTCCTCCATTCCTGCTATTATTGAAAGAGATTGTGATCTCTCACATCTCAAATAGGGCTACTTAATGTCAGATCCCTCACTTCAAAGGCAGTTATAGTCAATGAACAAATCACTGATCATAATCTTGATGTGATTGGCCTGACTGAAACATGGCTTAAGCCTGATGAATTTACTGTGTTAAATGAGGCCTCTCCTCCTGGTTACACTAGTGACCATATCTCCCGCCATCCCGCAAAGACGGAGGTGTTGCTAACATTTAAAATAGAAAATTTCAATTTACAAAAAAAACTATTGACTGCGTTTTCCTCTTTTGAGCTTCTAGTCATGAAATCTACGCAGTCTACTCAATCACTTTTTATAGCTACTGTTTATAGGCCTCCTGGGCCGTATACAGCGTTCCTCACTGAGTACCCTGAATTCCTATAGGACCTTGTAGCCATGGCAGATAACATTCAAATTTTGGTGACTTTAATATTCACCATTTTATTATGTTTGCAATCGCAACAAATAATCTGCTCAGACCCCAACCAAGGATCAAAAGCTGTGCTATAAATTCTCGGGCAACCCAAAGATTCCTAGATGCCCTTCCAGACTTCCTCCACCTACCCAAGGACGTCAGAGTACGAAAATCGATTAACCACCTAACTGGGGAACTAAATTTAACCTTGTGTAGTACCCTAGATGCAGTCGCACCCCTAAAAACAAAAAACATTTGTCATAAGAAACTAGCTCCCTGGTATACAGAAAATACCTGAGCCCTGAAGCAAGCTTCCAGAAAATTGGAACGGAAATGGTTCTACACCAAACTGGAAGTCTTCTGACTAGCTTGGAAAGAATCGAAGAGCACTCACTGCTGCTCGATCATCCTATTTTTCCAACCTAATTGAGGAGAATAAGAACAATCCAAAATGTATTTTTGATACTGTTGCAAAGCTAACTAAAAAGCAGCATTCCCCAAGAGAGCACGGCTTTCACTTCAGCAGTGATACATTCATGAACTTCTTTGAGGAAAAGATCATGATCATTAGAAAGCAAATTACGGACTCCTCTTTAAATCTGGGTATTCCTCCAAAGCTCAGTTGTCCTGAATCTGCACAACACTGCCAGGACCTAGGATCAAGAGAGACACTCAAGTTTTTTAATCCTATATCTCTTGACACAGTGATGAAAATAGTCTTGGCCTCTGAACCTTCAAACTACATACTGGACCTTATTCCAACTAAACTACTGAAAGAGCTGCTTCCTGTGCTTGGCCCTTCTATGTTGAATATAATAAACAGCTCCGTATCCACCGGATGAGTACCAAACTCACTAAAAGTGGCAGTAATAAAGCCTCTCTGGAAAAAGCCAAACCCAGAAAAAAAAAAAATATCGGCCTATATCGAATCTCCCATTCGTCTCAAAATAAATGTTAAAAGCTGTTGTGCAGTAACTCACTACCTTCCTGAAGACAAACAATGTATACAAAACACTTCAGTCTGGTTTTAGACCCCATTATAGCACTGAGACTACACTTGTGAAGGTGGTAAATTACCTTTTAATGGCATCGGACCGAGGCTCTGCATCTGTCCTCATGCTCCTAGACCTTAGTGCTGTTTTTGACACCATCGATCACCACATTCTTTTGGAGAGATTGGAAACCCAAATTGGTCTACACGGACAAGTTCTGGCCTGGTTTAGATCTTATCTGTCGGAAAGATATCAGTTTGTATCTGTGGATGGTTTGTCTTCTGACAAATCAACTGTACATTTCGGTGTTCCTCAAGGCTTCGTTTTAGGATCACTAATGTTTTCACTATATATATTTTACCTCTTGGTGATGTCATTCGGAAATATAATGTTAACTTTCACTGCT